>NW_027009703.1:0-17500 GCF_036934945.1 Oncorhynchus masou masou
TCCTGTGGTTCTGTGGTCCTGTGATGTTCCTGTGGTTCTGTGATGTTCCTGTGGTTCTGTGGTTCTGTGGCCCTGTGATGTTCCTGTGGTCCTGTGATGTTCCTGTGGTCCTGTGATGTTCCTGTGGTTCTGTGATGTTCCTGTGGTTCTGTGATGTTCCTGTGGTTCTGTGGTCCTGTGATGTTCCTGTGGTTCTGTGGTCCTGTGATGTTCCTGTGGTTCTGTGATGTTCCTGTGGTTCTGTGATGTTCCTGTGGTTCTGTGGTTCTGTGGCCCTGTGATGTTCCTGTGGTCCTGTGATGTTCCTGTGGTCCTGTGATGTTCCTGTGGTCCTGTGATGTTCCTGTGGTTCTGTGATGTTCCTGTGGTTCTGTGATGTTCCTGTGGTTCTGTGGTCCTGTGATGTTCCTGTGGTTCTGTGATGTTCCTGTGGTTCTGTGATGTTCCTGTGGTTCTGTGGTTCTGTGGCCCTGTGATGTTCCTGTGGTCCTGTGATGTTCCTGTGGTCCTGTGATGTTCCTGTGGTCCAGTGATGTTCCTGTGGTCCAGTGGTCTGTGGTGGTCTTTGAACAGCAGCAGAGTAGCATCTATTTTGGAGTATCCAGGCACACACATACACTAATGGGATATCCATCCTCACAGTTAATGACTGAGTGCGATGTGCCGTTCTGCAGGTTCCCAGGTTCCCTTCCGGATGTTAACCTGGTCACCGTACCAAGCCAAGACAATTAGTGTGTGTGTGTGCGTGTGTGTCCTGCATCCGAAGCCAAGAGGCACTTCCCATTTTCCCACTGTCCATCTACCTGATCTACAATCTAGGAAGAGGTTCTTGGCAGCAACAAAAGAATGTCACATCAAAGTCCCGCTTCCTGTTAGGAAGGACGAGAAGACATTGGGATGTGGGGGTGGAAAACTGCATATTCTCACCTTGCAGCTGTTTCAACATCAGCTAGCTTCCAGAGGAAAACTATGAGTCATGTTCTCACATATGTTGCTGATTTCGACGTCAGCTAGCTTCCAGACCAAGGGCCCAGTTGGCCTCCGTACAAGTCAGTGTGACGCTGGTGTGAGCAGCAGAGCGTTACAGGGAAGAACTTTGTGTACATCTTCTCTCACTTCACCGACCTGACTTTAAATAGAAACCCTCCTGTAGGATTTTAGACAAGGTTATTATCTATTAACCAATGATATCAGGCCACACCCGGCCATGATTACAGATACCTGTGTGTGTTCTTAGACACGAAATAAACTAAAAACTAACTTTTTTTCTATTCTGTTATTGACTGTACGTTTGGTTTACTCCATGTGTAACTCTGTGTTGTTGTTTTTGTCGCACTGCTTTGCTTTATCTTGGTCAGGTTGCAGTTGTAAATGAGAACTTGTTCTCAACTGGCCTACCTGGTGAAATAAAAGGGGAAATAAATAAATAGTGTATTGTTTGTCATTACACCCAGATGAAGACAGGTTGTCTGTTGAAACGTTGGTTATCAGGTTATTAAAGTACTGCATCTGAGCTCCTAGAGTGCAGCTCTCCTTTTCTTTTTCAGGTGTTCTACTCTGCTAGCCAGCACCTCACCTAAACAGGTGTTCTACTCAGCTAGCCAGCACCTCACCTAAACAGGTGTTCTACTCTGCTAGCCAGCACCTCACCTAAACAGGTGTTCTACTTTGCTAGCCAGCACCTCACCTAAACAGGTGTTCTACTCCGCTAGCCAACACCTCTCCTAAACAGGTGTTCTACTCCGCTAGCCAGCACCTCACCTAAACAGGTGTTCTACTCTGCTAGCCAACACCTCTCCTAAACAGGTGTTCTACTCCCTCTCCTAAACAGGTGTTCTACTCTGCTAGCCAGCACCTCTCCTAAACAGGTGTTCTACTCTGCTAGCCAGCACCTCACCTAAACAGGTGTTCTACTCTGCTAGCCAGCACCTCACCTAAACAGGTGTTCTACTCTGCTAGCCAGCACCTCTCCTAAACAGGTGTTCTACTCAGCTAGCCAGCACCTCACCTAAACAGGTGTTCTACTCTGCTAGCCAGCACCTCACCTAAACAGGTGTTCTACTCTCATAGCCAGCACCTCTCCTAAACAGGTGTTCCCCTTACCTGCTAGCCAGCACCTCTCCTAACAGGTGTTCTACTCTGCTAGCCAGCACCTCACCTAAAACAGGTGTTCTACTCTGCTAGCCAGCACCTCACCTAAACAGGTGTTCTACTCCGCTAGCCATCACCTCACCTAAACAGGTGTTCTACTCCGCTAGCCAGCACCTCTCCTAAACAGGTGTTCTACTCTGCTAGCCAGCACCTCTCCTAAACAGGTGTTCTACTCAGCTAGCCAGCACCTCTCCTAAACAGGTGTTCTACTCTGCTAGCCAGCACCTCTCCTAAACAGGTGTTCTACTCTGCTAGCCAGCACCTCACCTAAACAGGTGTTCTACTCTGTAGCCAGCACCTCTCCTAAACAGGTGTTCTACTCTGCTAGCCAACACCTCACCTAAACAGGTGTTCTACTCTGCTAGCCAGCACCTCCTAAACAGGTGTTCTACTCTGCTAGCCAGCACCTCTCCTAAACAGGTGTTCTACTCTGCTAGCCAGCACCTCACCTAAACAGGTGTTCTACTCTGCTAGCCATCACCTCACCTAAACAGGTGTTCTACTCTGCTAGGCATCACGCCCCCGAAACAGGTGTTCTACTCTGCTAGGCAGCACCTCTCCTAAACAGGTGTTCTACTCTGCTAGGCAGCACCTCTCCTAAACAGGTGTTCTACTACATTAGCCATCACCTCTCCTAAACAGGTGTTCTTCTTCGCTAGCCAACACCTCTCCTAAACAGGTGTTCTTCTTCGCTAGCCATCACCTCTCCTAAACAGGTGTTCTACTCTGCTAGCCATCACCTCACCTAAACAGGTGTTCTACTCTGCTAGCCAGCACCTCTCCTAAACAGGTGTTCTACTCTGCTAGCCAACACCTCACCTAAACAGGTGTTCTACTCTGCTAGCCAGCACCTCTCCTAAACAGGTGTTCTACTCTGCTAGCCAGCACCTCTCCTAAACAGGTGTTCTACTCTGCTAGCCAGCACCTCACCTAAACAGGTGTTCTACTCTGCTAGCCAGCACCTCTCCTAAACAGGTGTTCTACTCTGCTAGCCAGCACCTCACCTAAACAGGTGTTCTACTCTGCTAGCCATCACCTCACCTAAACAGGTGTTCTACTCTGCTAGGCATCACGCCCCCGAAACAGGTGTTCTACTCTGCTAGGCAGCACCTCTCCTAAACAGGTGTTCTACTCTGCTAGGCAGCACCTCTCCTAAACAGGTGTTCTACTCTGCTAGCCAGCACCTCTCCTAAACAGGTGTTCTTCTTCGCTAGCCAACACCTCTCCTAAACAGGTGTTCTTCTTCGCTAGCCATCACCTCTCCTAAACAGGTGTTCTACTCTGCTAGCCAGCACCTCTCCTAAACTGGTGTTCTACTCTGCTAGCCAGCACCTCTCCTAAACAGGTGTTCTACTCTGCTAGGCATCACCCCCCCGAAACAGGTGTTCTACTCTGCTAGCCAACACCTCTCCTAAACAGGTGTTCTACTCCGTTAGCCAGCACCTCTCCTAAACAGGTGTTCTACTCTGCTAGCCAGCACCTCTCCTAAACAGGTGTTCTTCTCCGCTAGCCAACACCTCTCCTAAACAGGTGTTCTACTCTGCTAGCCAGCACCTCTCCTAAACTGGTGTTCTACTCTGCTAGGCATCACCCCCCCGAAACAGGTGTTCTACTCTGCTAGGCATCACGCCCCCGAAACAGGTGTTCTACTCTGCTAGGCAGCACCTCTCCTAAACAGGTGTTCTACTCTGCTAGGCAGCACCTCTCCTAAACAGGTGTTCTACTACATTAGCCATCACCTCTCCTAAATAGGTGTTCTTCTTCGCTAGCCATCACCTCTCCTAAACAGGTGTTCTACTCTGCTAGCCAGCACCTCTCCTAAACAGGTGTTCTACTCTGCTAGCCAGCACCTCTCCTAAACAGGTGTTCTACTCTGCTAGCCAGCACCTCTCCTAAACAGGTGTTCTACTCCATTAGCCGGCACCTCTCCTAAACAGGTGTTCTACTCCGCTAGGCATCACCTCTCCTAAACAGGTGTTCTACTCTGCTAGCCAGCACCTCTCCTAAACAGGTGTTCTACTCCGCTAGGCATCACCTCTCCTAAACAGGTGTTCTACTCTGCTAGCCAGCACCTCTCCTAAACAGGTGTTCTACTCTGCTAGCCAACACCTCTCCTAAACAGGTGTTCTACTCTGCTAGCCAACACCTCTCCTAAACAGGTGTTCTACTCTGCTAGCCAGCACCTCTCCTAAACAGGTGTTCTACTCTGCTAGCCAGCACCTCTCCTAAACAGGTGTTCTACTCTGCTAGCCAACACCTCTCCTAAACAGGTGTTCTACTCTGCTAGTCAGCACCTCTCCTAAACAGGTGTTCTACTCCGTTAGCCAGCACCTCTCCTAAACAGGTGTTCTACTCCGCTAGCCAACACCTCTGCTAAACAGGTGTTCTACTCCGCTAGCCAGCACCTCTCCTAAACAAGTGTTCTACTCCGTCTTTTAAACAGGTGTTCTACTCTGCTAGCCAGCATCTCTCCTAAACAGGTGTTCTACTCCGTTAGCCAGCACCTCTCCTAAACCGGTGTTCTACTCCGCTAGCCAGCACCTCTCCTAAACAGGTGTTCTACTCCGTTAGCCAGCACCTCTCCTAAACCGGTGTTCTACTCCGCTAGCCAACACCTCTCCTAAACAGGTGTTCTACTCCGCTAGCCAACACCTCTCCTAAACAGGTGTTCTTCTCCGCTAGCCAACACCTCTCCTAAACAGGTGTTCTACTCTGCTAGCAACATTTGCCCATTATTATTTTCAAAATTATTCAAGTTCTGTCAAGGGGTTGGGGATCATGGCTTGACTGACACTTGCAAATCTTAGATTTTCAAGCAGATTTAAGCCAGTCGCCACTCAGACACATTGTTGGTAAGCAACTCCAGTGTAGATTTAGCCTTATGTTTTAGGTTATTGTCCTGTTCAAAGGTCAATTGATCTCCCAGCGTCTGGTGTAAAGCAGACTGAAGCGGGGTTTTTACCTGACAGAGTTTAGCTCTGTCCAGTTGAGCTCTGTCCAGTTGAGCTCCGTCCACTTGAGCTCCGTCCAGTTTCTTTTTATCCTAAAAAACTCACCTGTCTTGCCGATGTCAAACATACCCATAACATGATGCAGCCACCACCATGATTGAAAATATGAAGCCAAAGTGGGACATCTGTAGCTGTTTTAAAATCACCAATGGTCTCATCACCAATGGTAACATCCACCAGCAGTTGAATTCCAGAAGGACGACTGTATCTTTGATGTGTCTGGGTGGTTTAAAATGTATTATCCACAGAATAATTATTAACTTGACCATGCTTAAAGAGATATTCAATGTCTGATTTGTTAATGTTACTCATCTACCAATCACAGCCCTTCTTAGTGAGGCTTTTGAAAAGCTCATTGGTCTTTGTAGTTGAATCTGTGCTTGAAATTCAATCATAATAAATCAAGTCAAATGTATTTATAAAGCCCTTCGTACATCAGCTGATATCTCAAAGTGCTGTACAGAAACCCAGCCTAAAACCCCAAACAGCAGGCAATGCAGGTGTAGAAGCACGGTGGTTAGGAAAAACTCCCTAGAAAGGCCAAAACCTAGGAAGAAACCTAGAGAGGAACCAGGCTATGTGGGGTGGCCAGTCCTCTTCTGGCTGTGCCGGGTGGAGATTGTAACAGAACATGGTCGAGATGTTCAAATGTTATAAAACACATGACACTTTTATCCAAAATGACTTGCAGTCATGCGTTGATACATTTTACGTATGGGTGGACCCAGGAATCAAACCCACTGCCCTGGCGTTAACAAGCACCATGCTCTATCAACTGAGCTACAAATTCAATACTTGACTGAGGGGTCTTACAGAATGATGTTGTGTATGTATGGGGGACAGAGGAAGGGGCAGTCATTCAAAGATCCTGTTATTTCACACAGAGTGAGTCCATGTAATTTATTTTGTGATTTGTGAAGCCACATTTTACTCCTAAACTAATGTAGGCTTGCTTTAATATTTCAGTTATTACATTTTAATTCATTTGTAAAAGTTTGCAGAGTATCCGTTTCACTTTGACATTATTTTGTGTAGATCAATGAAACCCCCCCCAAAAAAAAAAATCATAATAAAAATCATAATTAAAATCTACTTCAAGTGGGGTGAATACTTATGACACCCACTGTATGCATGAGGGCATCTCAGACGGTGGGAGGATTTGTACGTCTGTTGTTCTCACTTCCAGGAATCCAGGTGTCACGAATCCCGTTTCCTGAGTCTGTTTTTTGCCTGTGTTTCTGTCCTGGAGTGTTTTTCCGGCGTCCTGGAACGACACCCTGTCTGGTTGCCGGGCAAGGTAGCCAGTTGGGAGTTCTGATTACCCGCACCTGTATCCCATCAGCTATCTGCACACCTGGTCCTGATCATCATCTCTCCTCTTCATAAGCCCGGACCTGACATCCATTCCCTGCCGGATCGTTAGCCATGAACAGTATGTCGTGCCATAGTATCAGCCTCAAGTTGGATAGAATTTGTTTTTTTGTTTTTTTTTAACGTATTGCTTGCCTTAAACTTACCTCCGTTTGTTCTGTCTTCAGTTACTCACCCGGATCATTTACCCCATTTCCGCCTGGTCGTCGGAGAACTCCGCTACCCCATTGGATCCACCTATTTACTCCCATCAACTCCCCACCGCTGCCCGCTACGCCACCTGGATATATCTACCCATTCATATTCACTTGTAAATAAATACTCACCTTCTTCCTACTCTCCTTGTCCTGGTCTGTTTCTGGGTCCACCCTGGTAAACCCTGACACCAGGCATCTTTGACATCATGAGACGATCAGTCAATATCCAAAGGGCATATGAAAGACCTCAACAAGCTACTGTAGATTCAGTTGCTTGTTGACAGACAGATACAGTGTTAGACTCCAAGTCTCTCCTCTGAAAAGATCAACAGAAATGTGATTTCTTCAACACTTTTCCTGAAGCGTTGAACATTCAGGCTAAGACTCACGTTCGAATGAACCCTGGGGCGGCAGGGTGGCCTAATGGTTAGAGTGTAGAGGCGGCAGGGTAGCCTAGTGGTTAGAGTGTAGAGGCGGCAGGGTAGCCTAGTGGTTAGAGTGTAGAGGCGGCAGGGTAGCCTAGTGGTTAGTGTAGAGGCGGCAGGGTAGCCTAGTGGTTAGAGTGTAGAGGCGGCAGGGTAGGTTAGAGTGTAGAGGCGGCAGGGTAGCCTAGTGGTTAGAGTGTAGAGGCGGCAGGGTAGCCTAGTGGTTAGAGTGTAGAGGCGGCAGGGTAGCCTAGTGGTTAGAGTGTAGAGGCGGCAGGGTAGCCCTAGTGGTTAGAGTGTAGAGGCGGCAGGGTAGCCTAGTGGTTAGAGTGTAGAGGCGGCAGGGTAGCCTAGTGGTTAGAGTGTAGAGGCGGCAGGGTAGCCTAGTGGTTAGTGTAGAGGCGGCAGGGTAGCCTAGTGGTTAGAGTGTAGAGGCGGCAGGGTAGGTTAGAGTGTAGAGGCGGCAGGGTAGCCTAGTGGTTAGAGTGTAGAGGCGGCAGGGTAGCCTAGTGGTTAGAGTGTAGAGGCGGCAGGGTAGCCTAGTGGTTAGAGTGTAGAGGCGGCAGGGTAGCCTAGTGGTTAGAGTGTAGAGGCGGCAGGGTAGCCTAGTGGTTAGAGTGTAGAGGCGGCAGGGTAGCCTAGTGGTTAGAGTGTAGAGGTGGCAGGGTAGCCTAGTGGTTAGAGTGTAGAGGAGGCAGGGTAGCCTAGTGGTTAGAGTGTAGAGGCGGCAGGGTAGCCTAGTGGTTAGAGCGTTGGACTAGTAACCGGAAGGTTGTGAGTTCAAACCCCCGAGCTGACAAGGTACAAATCTGTCGTTCTGCCCCTGAACAGGCAGTTAACCCACTGTTCCCAGGCCATCATTGAAAATAAGAATTTGTTCTTAACTGACTTGCCTGGTTAAATAAAGGTAAAAATTAAAATATCTATGCTAAAATAAGGGACACAAACCTACACACATACATAACGTGGTTCATACAAGTGGTAACTTTTATTTCAATTTTGTCAAAGACAAAAAGATAGATTGCTACAGTGCTAATGCTCCTGAATTGTCACACAGTATTTTTATTTATTTTGTGGGGAGGGGACCACGTTCAAGTTGTCATTTCTGTGGAGTCAGAAAGTTGTCCTAAAGAGCAACTGAAGAGACACATAACACTGATAGCTTAGCGTGACTTTACATCATCTACTTGACGACAGTTAGTAAAGCTGTAATCACTGAAGGTGGAAATCAAGAAACACACAACCAGTTTTAAACAATGACATCTTACAGGTACACAGACACCAGACGCGTTCTCACACACACACACACACACACGCTCACACACACACGCTCATACACACACACACACGCTCACACACACGCTCACACACACGCTCACACACACACGCTCACACACACACACACACGCTCACACACACACGCTCATACACACACACACACACACGCTCACACACACGCTCACACACACACACACACACACATACACACACATACACACACACACACACATGAAAGTACAGTCTCTCCAGTTATTTTGACTGAGAACAACAATCTCACACTAATAATATATTTACATTGTAAATCTACAGACACAATAAGGGTACATTATACGTACAAAAATCGGAAATATCTAAAAATATACAATTATTATATACAGCTCAAGTATTCACCCTGTCACTCCTATATTTATAGATAGATATATTAATTTTGAATTTGACAGAATGTACATCAACATCTACAGAGTAAATATACAGGAAAAAAGGGGACGTTATGGGATTTTACAAGTTGATGTTAAATGGTTCGTCTTATAGGCCAGGAGAAACTGTAACCAATGGATACTGTTTTCTCTAAACAGAATCTACAAACTGCTAACATTCAATGGAAGTGAATGGTTCAAAGTTTAGCTACCTTTTAGCCACCGCTAGCTAACAATCAATGGAAGTGAATGGTTCAAAGTTTAGCTACCTTTAGCCACCGCTAGCTAACAATCAATGGAAGTGAATGGTTCAAAGTTTAGCTACCTTTAGCCACCGCTAGCTAACAATCAATGGAAGTGAATGGTTCAAAGTTTAGCTACCTTTAGCCACCGCTAGCTAACAATCAATGGAAGTGAATGGTACAAAGTTTAGCTACCTTTAGCCACCGCTAGCTAACAATCAATGGAAGTGAATGGTACAAAGTTTAGCTACCTTTAGCCACCGCTAGCTAACAATCAATGGCAGTGAATGGTGCATCTAGACTACTACCAGGGTGAGGAACCAGCTAACAACAAGTTGTAGAATCATAAACTTCCCCATTAAGTACTGTAGTTCAATATATTGATCTTTCACAGAATAAAGCATATTATCACTGTTATATAAATACACTATCACTGTAATTTGAGAGAAATTGAGATAGTCTACACAGGATTAATGTATTGTACTTGTACAAGGCAGTATTGAGACAGTGATAATACATACAGGCCCTGGAATTGACATTACATTACCTCAGTACGTGATTTAGGGAACTTAACGCAAATACAATTTTAGGCAAATGAATGATTAAAGGCCATGTGCAATATACACCTTCTAGTCTCTGTCCACTTTGTCTCCTTTTAGATTGTTTGTTTCGCTCTCTCTCTCTCAATTCAATTCAAGGGGCTTTATTGGCATCTCTCTACCTCCTTCTCTCTCGCTTAATCTCTCTCTCCCTCTATCTCCCTCTATCTCTCCCTCTCTCTCTTTCACTCTCCCTCATCTCTCTCATCTCTCTCTTTCTCTCTACTTCCTTCTCTCTGGGTCTTTCTCTCTCTCTTTCTTTCCCTCATCTCTCTTGCTCTTTCTCTCCCACTCTCTTCTTCTCTCTCTTTACCTCCTATCTCTCTCTCTTTTTCCTCCCTCCCTCCCTGGCCTCCCTCCATCAATAGTAGTTCAAATGATTCTAGCTCTCTAATTGGTAATAATTTCCTCTATGACCTTTTAGTATAATTAATTCATGAACCATGTTAGTCTGTTTAAGTGCTATACAATACGTAACTTTTTTTAAAGTAGAAAGAGTTTAGGTTTCTGTGTTTATGTCCCAAATGCACTATATAGGGAAAAGAATGCCATTTGGCATACAACCTGTGAGTTCCTGCCGTACACATTAGCCCATACACGTACTGTAGCCTGTATGGGTATGTAGCAAAGTGATCTGCTTGCTCGGCTCCCAACATGACCATTTAGTCCCTAGCAACCTGCGGCTGTGATCCACCAGGCAATACAACGCTATGAGTAAGTGCTGTGCTCTATTTGCTGGTCACAATGCAATAATCTATTCTGCTATCTCACTTCCTTTGTGCTTCCACAGTTGTGCTTCCACAGTTGTGCTTCCACAGTTGTGCTTCAGGTGTGCGCTTTACTGCTGTGCTTTACTGAAATCTATAGAGGCGTTCTCTGTTTGTGCCTGGACTTTATATCCTGTGCTGGGTATTGTGTATTGGATTGGCTGCCACCATTAGATATCTGTCACTCCTAGGGGTTGAAACATTTCCCAAAATTCCCAGGTTTTCCTGAAATACTGGTTGAAAGATTCCCTGGAATGAAGTGAAGAAAAACCAGGGAATAAAGGAATCCTCCAAACTGTATTCTGGGAAAACCTGGTGGAATTTTGTTCAAGTTCAGCAGAATTTTGCAACCCCGAGACAAGACAAGCTCTGTCACTGGTGTTCTGTTTGATCAGTGCATGGTGTTCAACTCAGGGTCTCTACCTGCGGCACAGTGTTCACGTGGCTGGGACTATGTGCTGTGTGCTACGATGTGCTACTCTACACAACGTCTCCATAAAGACGACTTTAACAAAAGGCTAACAGACAGACACAGAGATGCTGTTCAGGCAACGGCAACAGTTTGGTCAAAGCCTGTAACCAACATTATAAACCATATCTGGGTCTCATTCTCAGTAAAAATCTGTTCTCTCGTCATTTTCTTTCCTTCATCTGAACTGTTTAGAAAAGCACTTTGCCCGGATTCTGCATCGCTGAAGTATCGAAGCAGATCTGCGTTAAAAGTTCATTTCCAATTGAGCCGACACACATGAATGCAGGACTCTCCAGGAACATTGCCTTCAAATTTAAAATTTCAAAGTGAATGTTCCGCGCTACTTCGTCGATTCAGCTTGTATCCAGCCCCCCCCCCCCCCCCTAGTCATTTCTTTCAGATTAGAGTAATGAAGTAGAGGAGGCAAGGAGAGTAGGCAAGGAGAGGATGGATGTTTTTTTAGAAGAGCTACAGTGTGCTCTGTGTGTATCATCACTGTCTTCAGGGTGAGGCAGGAAACACACAGATACTGCCAGGAACTCCTTTGGTGGCCAACAGTGTCACCATGTGGTTCAAGTCTGCTATTGCATCCCCCAAAAAACGAGTTTCATTTTGTACACAACATTACACACTACATTATATCCACATAATAGTTATTATTTAGACAAATCTTACACTATCATACAAATATTTCAACCATGAAAATAAAAAAAAATATATTTTTTTCAAACTTGACAATTCACAGAAATAAAATCTATTATTAGTGCCATTGATTGATCAGAGTGCTTATCAAAGAAGATCATTTGAGGAATGTACAATATTAATTAACCTTACATTTCCCATTGATCAATTTTTGACGGTCAACAGCCATCCCCTGGGTACATATTTATATTTCTAATACTGGGGTCACCTGGGCTGTCTGCAGAGCACACACAATGCCTGGTGATCAAACGCTCGCTGCTTGGCTTATCTGAGCACAGATGAATCATGTTGCCTTCTAGGACTGGATTGAAATGGGGGCCCCCTTCATCTAGTCTATGATAGATGAGGACTGCCATCAACATCCGTAGTGGCTCTGCTCTGTTTGGTTTCATAGGGGACTTGTTTTGTTTGGTTCAGTGGCGAAGTGGGGTTTTAGGGGCGAAGTGGGGTTTTAGAGGTGACGTGGGGTTTTAGAGGTGACGGGGGTTTTAGGGGTGACGTGGGTTTTAGAGGTGACGTGGGGTTTTAGGGGTGACGTGGGGTTTTAGGGTGACGTGGGGTTTTAGAGGTGACGTGGGGTTTTAGAGGTGACGTGGGGTTTTAGAGGTGACGTGGGGTTTTAGGGGTGACGTGGGGTTTTAGGGGTGACGTGGGGTTTTAGGGGCGAAGTGGGGTTTTAGAGGTGACGTGGGGTTTTAGAGGTGACGTGGGGTTTTAGAGGTGACGTGGGGTTTTAGGGGTGACGTGGGGTTTTAGGGGTGACGTGGGGTTTTAGAGGCGACGTGGGGTTTTAGGGGCGACGTGGGGTTTTAGGGGCGACGTGGGGTTTTAGAGGCGACGTGGGGTTTTAGATGTGACGTGGGGTTTTAGGGGCGACGTGGGATTTTAGAGGTGACGTGGGGTTTTAGAGGTGACGTGGGGTTTTAGGGGTGACGTGGGGTTTTAGGGGTGACGTGGGGTTTTAGAGGTGACGTGGGGTTTTAGGGGTGACGTGGGGTTTTAGAGGCGACGTGGGGTTTTAGAGGTGACGTGGGGTTTTAGGGGCGACGTGGGATTTTAGAGGCGGAGTGGGGTTTTAGAGGTGATGTAAGGCTCTAGGGGCGACGTGGGGTTTTAGAGGTTACGTGGGGTTTTAGGGGCGACGTGGGATTTTAGAGGTGACGTGGGGTTTTAGAGGTGACGTGGGGTTTTAGGGGTGACGTGGGGTTTTAGGGGTGACGTGGGGTTTTAGAGGTGACGTGGGGTTTTAGGGGTGACGTGGGGTTTTAGAGGCGACGTGGGGTTTTAGAGGTGACGTGGGGTTTTAGGGGCGACGTGGGATTTTAGAGGCGGAGTGGGGTTTAGAGGTGATGTAAGGCTCTAGGGGCGACGTGGGGTTTTAGGGGCGGAGTGGGGTTTAGAGGTGACGTGGGGCTTTAGGGGCGGCGTGGGGTTTTAGGGGCAGAGTGGGGTTTTAGAGGTGACGTGGGGTTTTAGGGGCGACGTGGGATTTTAGAGGCGGAGTGGGGTTTAGAGGTGATGTAAGGCTCTAGGGGCGACGTGGGGTTTTAGGGGCGGAGTGGGGTTTTAGAGGTGACGTGGGGCTTTAGGGGCGTGGGGTTTTAGGGGCAGAGTGGGGTTTTAGAGGTGACGTGGGGTTTTAGGGGCGACGTGGGGTTTTAGGGGCGGAGTGGGGTTTAGGGGCGGAGTGGGGTTTTAGAGGTGACGTAGGGTTTTAGGGGTGACGTGGGGTTTTAGGGGCGGAGTGGGGTTTTAGGGGCGGAGTGGGGTTTTAGAGGTGACGTAGGGCTCTAGGGACGACGTGGGGTTTTAGGGGCGGAGTGGGGTTTTTGAGGTGACGTGGGGTTTTAGGGGCGACGTGGGGTTTTAGGGGCGGAGTGGGGTTTTAGAGGTGACGTAGGGTTTTAGGGGTGACGTGGGGTTTTAGGGGCGGAGCGGGGTTTTAGAGGTGACGTGGGGTTTTAGGGGCGGCGTGGGGTTTTAGAGGTGACGTGGGGCTTTAGGGGCGGCGTGGGGTTTTAGGGGCGGCGTGGGGTTTTAGGGGCGGAGTGGGGTTTTAGAGGTGACGTAGGGCTCTAGGGGCGGAGTGGGGTTTTAGAGGTGACGTGGGGTTTTAGGGGCGGAGTGGGGCGGAGTGGGGTTTTAGAGGTGACGTGGGGCTTTAGGGGCGGCGTGGGGTTTTAGGGGTGACGTGGGGTTTTAGAGGCGACGTGGGGTTTTAGGGGCGACGTGGGGTTTTAGGGGTGACGTGGGGTTTTAGAGGCGACGTGGGGTTTTAGATGTGACGTGGGGTTTTAGGGGCGACGTGGGATTTTAGAGGTGACGGGGTTTTAGAGGTGACGTGGGTTTTAGGGGTGACGTGGGGTTCTAGGGGTGACGTGGGGTTTTAGAGGTGACGTGGGGTTTTAGGGGTGACGTGGGGTTTTAGAGGCGACGTGGGATTTTAGAGGTGACGTGGGGTTTTAGGGCGACGTGGGATTTTAGAGGCGGAGTGGGGTTTTAGAGGTGATGTAAGGCTCTAGGGGCGACGTGGGGTTTTAGAGGTTACGTGGGGTTTTAGGGACGACGTGGGATTTTAGAGGTGACGTGGGGTTTTAGAGGTGACGTGGGGTTTTAGGGTGACGTGGGGTTTTAGGGGTGACGTGGGGTTTTAGAGGTGACGTGGGGTTTTAGGGGTGACGTGGGGTTTTAGAGGCGACGTGGGGTTTTAGAGGTGACGTGGGGTTTTAGGGGCGACGTGGGATTTTAGAGGCGGAGTGGGGTTTTAGAGGTGATGTAAGGCTCTAGGGGCGACGTGGGGTTTTAGGGGCGGAGTGGGGTTTTAGAGGTGACGTGGGGCTTTAGGGGCGGCGTGGGGTTTTAGGGGCAGAGTGGGGTTTTAGAGGTGACGTGGGGTTTTAGGGGCGACGTGGGATTTTAGAGGCGGAGTGGGGTTTTAGAGGTGATGTAAGGCTCTAGGGGCGACGTGGGGTTTTAGGGGCGGAGTGGGGTTTTAGAGGTGACGTGGGGCTTTAGGGGGCGTGGGGTTTTAGGGGCAGAGTGGGGTTTTAGAGGTGACGTGGGGTTTTAGGGGCGACGTGGGGTTTTAGGGGCGGAGTGGGGTTTTAGGGGCGGAGTGGGGTTTTAGAGGTGACGTAGGGTTTTAGGGGTGACGTGGGGTTTTAGGGGCGGAGTGGGGTTTAGGGGCGGAGTGGGGTTTTAGAGGTGACGTAGGGCTCTAGGGACGACGTGGGGTTTTAGGGGCGGAGTGGGGTTTTTGAGGTGACGTGGGGTTTTAGGGCGACGTGGGGTTTTAGGGGCGGAGTGGGGTTTTAGAGGTGACGTAGGGTTTAGGGTGACGTGGGGTTTTAGGGGCGGAGCGGGGTTTTAGAGGTGACGTGGGGTTTTAGGGGCGGCGTGGGGTTTTAGAGGTGACGTGGGGCTTTAGGGGCGGCGTGGGGTTTTAGGGGCGGCGTGGGGTTTTAGGGGCGGAGTGGGGTTTTAGAGGTGACGTAGGGCTCTAGGGGCGGAGTGGGGTTTTAGAGGTGACGTGGGGTTTTAGGGGCGGAGTGGGGCGGAGTGGGGTTTTAGAGGTGACGTGGGGCTTTAGGGGCGGCGTGGGGTTTTAGGGGCAGCGTGGGGGTTTAGGGGTGACATGGGGTTTTAGGGGTGACGTGAGGTTTTAGTGGCGACGTGGGTTTTTAGGGGCGACATGGGGTTAAGGGGAGTGGGGTAGAATGACACTACTGCTCTGTGTTAAGGATTAGATATGGGCGGGCTGTTATTTACAGCTAGGTGAACAGTAGAGAGAGGGGGCTGTTCTTTACAGCTAGGTGAACAGTAGAGAGAGGGGGCTGTTCTTTACAGCTAGGTGAACAGTAGAGAGAGGGGGCTGTTCTTTACAGCTAGGTGAACAGTAGAGAGAGGGGGCTGTTCTTTACAGCTAGGTGAACAGTAGAGAGAGGGGGCTGTTATTTACAGCTAGGTGAACAGTAGAGAGAGGGGTGCTGTTCTTTACAGCTAGGTGAACAGTAGAGAGAGGGGGCTGTTCTTTACAGCTAGGTGAACAGTAGAGAGAGAGGGGGCTGTTCTTTACAGCTAGGTGAACAGTAGAGAGAGGGGGCTGTTCTTTACAGCTAGGTGAACAGTAGAGAGAGAGGGGGCTGTTCTTTACAGCTAGGTGAACAGTAGAGAGAGGGGGCTGTTATTTACAGCTAGGTGAACAGTAGAGAGAGGGGGCTGTTATTTACAGCTAGGTGAACAGTAGAGAGAGGGGGCTGTTATTTACAGCTAGGTGAACAGTAGAGAGAGAGGGGGCTGTTCTTTACAGCTAGGTGAACAGTAGAGAGAGGGGGCTGTTCTTTACAGCTAGGTGAACAGTAGAGAGAGAGGGGGCTGTTCTTTACAGCTAGGTGAACAGTAGAGAGAGAGGGGGCTGTTCTTTACAGCTAGGTGAACAGTAGAGAGAGAGGGGGGCTGTTCTTTACAGCTAGGTGAACAGTAGAGAGAGAGGGGGCTGTTCTTTACAGCTAGGTGAACAGTAGAGAGAGAGGGGGCTGTTCTTTACAGCTAGGTGAACAGTAGAGAGAGAGGGGGCTGTTCTTTACAGCTAGGTGAACAGTAGAGAGAGAGGGGGCTGTTCTTTACAGCTAGGTGAACAGTAGAGAGAGAGGGGGCTGTTCTTTACAGCTAGGTGAACAGTAGAGAGAGAGGGGGCTGTTCTTTACAGCTAGGTGAACAGTCGAGAGAGAGGGGGCGGGCTGTTCTTTACAGCTAGGTGAACAGTCGAGAGAGAGGGGGCGGGCTGTTCTTTACAGCTAGGTGAACAGTAGAGAGAGGGCGGGCTGTTCTTTACAGCTAGGTGAACAGTAGAGAGAGAGGGGGCTGTTCTTTACAGCTAGGTGAACAGTAGAGAGAGGGGGCGGGCTGTTCTTTACAGCTAGGTGAACAGTAGAGAGAGAGGGGCTGTTCTTTACAGCTAGGTGAACAGTAGAGAGAGGGGGGCTGTTCTTTACAGCTAGGTGAACAGTAGAGAGATGGGGGCTGTTCTTTACAGCTAGGTGAACAGTAGAGAGAGAGGGGCTGTTCTTTACAGCTAGGTGAACAGTAGAGAGAGGGGGGCTGTTCTTTACAGCTAGGTGAACAGTAGAGAGAGAGGGGGCTGTTCTTTACAGCTAGGTGAACAGTAGAGAGAGGGGGGCTGTTCTTTACAGCTAGGTGAACAGTAGAGAGAGAGGGGGCTGTTCTTTACAGCTAGGTGAACAGTAGAGAGAGAGGGGCAGTTCTTTACAGCTAGGTGAACAGTAGAGAGAGGGGGCTGTTCTTTACAGCTAGGTGAACAGTAGAGAGAGAGGGGCTGTTCTTTACAGCTAGGTGAACAGTAGAGAGAGAGGGGCTGTTCTTTACAGCTAGGTGAACAGTCGAGAGAGAGGGGGCGGGCTGTTCTTTACAGCTAGGTGAACAGTAGAGAGAGGGCGGGCTGTTCTTTACAGCTAGGTGAACAGTAGAGAGAGGGGGCTGTTCTTTACAGCTAGGTGAACAGTAGAGAGAGGGGGCGGGGCTGTTCTTTACAGCTAGGTGAACAGTAGAGAGAGAGAGGGCTGTTCTTTACAGCTAGGTGAACAGTAGAGAGAGGGGGGCTGTTCTTTACAGCTAGGTGAACAGTAGAGAGATGGGGGCTGTTCTTTACAGCTAGGTGAACAGTAGAGAGAGAGGGGGCTGTTCTTTACAGCTAGGTGAACAGTAGAGAGAGAGGGGGCTGTTCTTTACAGCTAGGTGAACAGTAGAGAGAGAGGGGCTGTTCTTTACAGCAAGGTGAACAGTAGAGAGAGAGGGGGCTGTTCTTTACAGCTAGGTGAACAGTAGAGAGAGGGGGGCTGTTCTTTAC
>NW_027009703.1:22500-41262 GCF_036934945.1 Oncorhynchus masou masou
AAGAACGCAACAATGCAACAACCAACTGAGAAGAGAAGGAGGAAGAGGAGGAAGAGAGAAGGAGGAGGAAGAGGAAGAGGAGGAAGAGGAGGAAGAGAGAAGGAGGAAGAGAAGGAATAAGGAGGAAGAGGACAAAAAGAGAAGGAGGAGGAAGAGGAAGAGGAGGAATAGAAGGAAGAGGAGGACGAGAGGAATAAGGAGGAAGAGGGGGAAGAGAGAATGATGAAGAAGGAGGAGGAAGAAAGAAGGAGGAGGAAGATGAGGAATAAGGAGTAATAAGGAGGAAAAGGAGGAAGAGTGAATGAGGAAGAAGAAGGAGGAGGAAGAGGAGGATACATGAATAATCAAACATACAGACCACAAAAGAAGGCTACGACGCAACAGCCCATTGAGAGAGGAAGGTCCACTCTTCATCAGATCAATTATCAGTATTCACACTGCCCTAACACATCTGAACAAGAGGAACACCTATGTGAGAATGCTGTTCATTGACTACAGTTCAGTACTCAACATTATTGTTTCCCTCTAAGGTCATCACCAAGCTCAGAGCCCTGGGTCTGGACACCACCCTCTGCAACTGGATCATGGACCTCCTAACGGGCCGACCACAGGCTGTGAGGATTGGGAACAACACTTCCTTTACACTCTGAATACAGGACATTAACTCTTAATACAGGACATTAACTCTTAATACAGGACATTAACTCTTAATACAGGACATTAACTCTTAATACAGGACATTAACTCTTAATATAGGACATTAACTCTTAATACAGGACATTAACTCTTAATATAGGACATTAACTCTTAATACAGGACATTAACTCTTAATACAGGACATTAACTCTTAATACAGGACATTAACTCTTAATACAGGACATCAACTCTTAATACAGGACATTAACTCTTAATACAGGACATTAACTCTTAATACAGGACATTAACTCTTAATACAGGACATTAACTCTTAATATAGGACATTAACTCTTAATACAGGACATTAACTCTTAATACAGGACATCAACTCTTAATATAGGACATTAACTCCGTCATTAAGTTTGCTGACGACACCACGGTTATAGGCCTGATAACCAACAATGACGAGTCATAGGGAGGAGGTAAGTGAACTGGCATTCTGGTGCCAGGACAACAAAACCTCTCCCTCAATGTCAGCAGAGAGTCAGTTCCTCAGCGTCCACATCACTGAGGACTTAACATGGACCAACATGGACCAACACCACCATCCTCATCAACGGGACTGCAGTAGAGAGAGTCAGTTCCTCATCGTCCACATCACCGAGGACTTGACATGGACCAACATGGACCAACACCACCATCCTCATCAACAGGACTGCAGTAGGGAGAGTCAGTCCCTCAGCGTCCACATCACTGAGGACTTAACATGGACCAACACCACCATCCTGTCACCATGGACCAACACCTCCACCACTCTGGTCAAGAGGGCACAACAGCGTCTCTACTTCCTAAAGGCGTCTGAAGAAATTCGGCCATCCTCTCCAAAACCTACCGCTGCACTATCAAGAGCGTCCTGACCGGTTGCAACACAGCCTGGTACAGGATTTGCTCCGTCCCCCGACCCGGAAGGCTCATCCAGAGACCACAGGATGTTGGTGCCACTTTAATTGGGGAAGATGGGCTCATGGTAATTGCAGGACCCCCCTCCCCACCCAACAGCCATTGGCTGATTCCAACAGACCTTTGACTAATGACTGATAAATAATCAATCTATCGATACCAATCAAACAACCAACCAATCAATAGAAGCCTCACCACAGAGGAATTCCTTGCGGATCTTGGGGAAAGCGTCCAGTACAGGTGTGGTGATCCCTGTCATGGTGCCGATCATGGACCCCAGCCCCAGGTTAATCAGCATGAAGAAGAACATGACGGACCAGAAGGGAGAGGCAGGGAAGTGGGTCATGGCCTCAGTGAAGGCAATGAAGGCCAGGCCTGTACCCTGCACTGCCTGGAGAAAGAGAGAGGGAGGGAGAGAGAGAGAGAGAGAGAGAGAGAGAGAGACAGAGAGAGACAGAGAGAGAGACAGAGAGAAAGAGAGAGATAGAGAGATAGAGAGAGAGAGAGGGAGAGAAAGAGACAGAGAGAGAGACAGAGAGAGAGACAGAGAGAGAGACAGAGAGAGAGATAGAGAGAGAGACAGAGAAAGAGAGAAAGAGAGAGATAGATAGAGAGAGAGAGAGAGAGACAGAGAGAGAGACACAGAGAGAGAGAGACAGAGAGAGAGACAGAGAGAGAGAGAGACAGAGAGAGAGACAGAGAGAGAGAGAGAGAGAGAGAGAGAGAGAGAGAGAGAGAGAGAGAGACAGAGAGAGAGACAGAGAGAGAGAGAGAGAGAGAGAGAGAGAGAGACAGAGAGAGAGAGAGAGAGAGAGACCAACAGATGTTTTATGTAGGGTAGAGTGGGGTAAGTTGAGCCATATTTTCCATTCAGCATCACTCCGTCAAGCGATATTCTTTCTAACAGAGATATCTACATGTATTTCAGGATGGTTTTTTATCCCTTGAAATAATAATGTAAACATGACAGTTTATTGTGGCAGTTTTGAAAACATAGCTTGTCCAAAAAAAGTGGTCTCCTGGCACAATTTACACCGGGGTAAATGGGGTACATTGAGCTGCGGTAAACTGAGCCTCAGGACAGGGTAAGATACGCCTTGAAATATTACCACTGCCTTTTCAAAATCATGTCTATCTTCATTTACCATAAACTACCAAAATAAATAAAGTTGCACGCTCCATGTATAATCTCCCAGCAATTTAATGGGTTTCATCATCACTGTGCCTACCCCATGGCCAACAGCTCAACTTACCCCATGGCCAACGGCTCAACTTACCCCATGGCCATTGGCTCAACTTACCCTATGGCCAACGGCTCAACTTACCCCATGGCCATTGGCTCAACTTACCCCATGGCCATTGGCTCAACTTACCCCATGGCCATTGGCTCAACTTACCCCATGGCCATTGGCTCAACTTACCCCATGGCCAACGGCTCAACTTACCCCATGGCCAACGGCTCAACTTACCCCATGGCCATTGGCTCAACTTACCCCATGGCCAACAGCTCAACTTACCCCATGGCCAACGGCTCAACTTACCCCATGGCCAACGGCTCAACTTACCCCATGGCCATTGGCTCAACTTACCCCATGGCCATTGGCTCAACTTACCCCATGGCCATTGGCTCAACTTACCCCATGGCCATTGGCTCAACTTACCCCATGGCCAACAGCTCAACTTACCCCATGTCCATTGGCTCAACTTACCCCATGCCCATTGGCTCAACTTACCCCATGCCCATTGGCTCAACTTACCCCATGCCCATTGGCTCAACTTACCCCATGCCCATTGGCTCAACTTACCCCATGTCCATTGGCTCAACTTACCCCATGGCCAACGGCTCAACTTACCCCATGCCCATTGGCTCAACTTACCCCATGCCCATTGGCTCAACTTACCCCATGCCCATTGGCTCAACTTACCCCATGCCCATTGGCTCAACTTACCCCATGGCCAACAGCTCAACTTACCCCATGCCCATTGGCTCAACTTACCTACCCCATGCCCATCGGCTCAACTTACCCCATGTCCATTGGCTCAACTTACCCCATGCCCATTGGCTCAACTTACCCCATGCCCATTGGCTCAACTTACCCCATGCCCATCGGCTCAACTTACCCCATGTCCATTGGCTCAACTTACCCCATGTCCATTGGCTCAACTTACCCCATGTCCATTGGCTCAACTTACCCCATGCCCATCGGCTCAACTTACCCCATGCCCATTGGCTCAACTTACCCCATGCCCATCGGCTCAACTTACCCCATGTCCATTGGCTCAACTTACCCCATGCCCATTGGCTCAACTTACCCCATGCCCATTGGCTCAACTTACCCCATGCCCATCGGCTCAACTTACCCCATGTCCATTGGCTCAACTTACCCCATGCCCATCGGCTCAACTTACCCCATGCCCATCGGCTCAACTTACCCCATGGCCAACATACCTTGTTGAGTTCATCCTCCAGTATACAGGGGTCCAGTCCCAACATACCTTGTTGAGTTCATCCTCCAGTATACAGGGGTCCAGTCCCAACATACCTTGTTGAGTTCATCCTCCAGTATACAGGGGTCCAGTCCCAACATACCTTGTTGAGTTCATCCTCCAGTATACAGGGGTCCAGTCCCAACATACCTTGTTGAGTTCATCCTCCAGTATACAGGGGTCCAGTCCCAACATACCTTGTTGAGTTCATCCTCCAGTATACAGGGGTCCAGTCCCAACATACCTTGTTGAGTTCATCCTCCAGTATACAGGGGTCCAGTCCCAACATACCTTGTTGAGTTCATCCTCCAGTATACAGGGGTCCAGTCCTAGCTGATCGAAGCTGTCCTCCCTGACAGTCTTGATCACTCCATACATCTCCTGATAGTCCACAGCTGACAGGTGAGAGAAGTTGACGTGGGGAGGGATCAGCTCAAGACTCAACACACCTGACTTAAGGTAACCTAGGATCTTCTCTGCATTCCTGTAGACAGGAGGAGAGAGGAGAGGAGTGTAAGGTTAGTATTGAAAGAAGAACCTAATCTATTTTACAATGACCATATGCGATTGGTTATGCTATTTGAGTTTGATTAAATGATTTGAGTTTGGGTGAGTTCTCTGTTGACAAGAGTGAGATCGAATTCAAACAAACACAGATTAACAATCTGTACACTTTACTTTGAAGTGTTTTTATGCCTGAGCCAACATCTGCAGTGTTTACAGAGATCCCATCTCAGCCCATGTCTGGTGGATTGTTTGTAAAAGTTTATTGCTGTGCCCAGGTCATTAGTCCTGCGTTGGATTGAATCTTGGCCTTTAAGCTTTTTAGAATTACTATGCACTGCAAAACAGACATAAATTGTCCCATGATGGATTCAAACGTAAAGACAAGAGGAACGACTGAGTGGACAGCAGATTTACATTTGATTTACATACAGTTGCATAAACAGATCTGGGATCAGAACACAGCGTAAACAGATCTGGGATCAGAACACGGCATAAACAGGTCTGGGATCAGAACACAGCGTAAACAGATCTGGGATCAGAAGACAGCACAAACAGGTCTAGGATCAGAAGACAGCACAAACAGGTCTGGGATCAGAACACAGCACAAACAGGTCTGGGATCAGAAGACAGCACAAATAGATCTGGGATCAGAAGACAGCACAAACAGGTCTGGGATCAGAAGACAGCACAAACAGGTCTGGGATCAGAAGACAGCACAAATAGATCTGGGATCAGAAGACAGCACAAACAGGTCTGGGATCAGAAGACAGCACAAATAGATCTGGGATCAGAAGACAGCACAAACAGGTCTGGGATCAGAAGACAGCACAAACAGGTCTGGGATCAGAAGACAGCACAAACAGGTCGGGGATCAGAAGACAGCACAAATAGATCTGTGACCAGGCTAGATATACTCACTCCACAACACATTTCTCGTTCATGATGTTGGCCTTGAACCCCAGCACGGCGAACACCACCAGCGTAGCCAGGATGGAGGTGATGAAGTTGATGATAGAGACCAGCGCTGCGTCAAAGTGACAGTTGTTGTCCCGTTTGTTGTAGCTGGAGAAGGCTATGACCCCTCCGAACCCAAGGCCCAGAGCGAAGAACACCTGGGTCGCTGCCTCCCTCCAAACCTGGGGCTCCAGCATCTTTTCCAACTGGGGTTAAGATGTCAAAATAAAGTAGGTTTTATTGTCACGTACACCAGAAATGTGCTGTGTTACAGGGTCAGCCATAGTAGTACAGCGCCCGGAGAAAATTAGGGTGAAGTGACTTGCTCAAGGGCACATCAACAGATTTGTTCTTATGTTGTTGGCGCAGGTATTCAAACCAGCAACCTTTCAGTTACTGGTCCAACACTCTAACCACTAGGCTACCTATGATTGTGTGTGGAGCATTTAGTTGTTGACCTTTGCCCCCTCTACCCCCGATCTCTAACCTCAAATAGGTGGCAGGTAGCCTATTTGAGGTTAGAGATCGGGGCGGGGGGGGGTAGAGGGGGCAAAGGTCAACAACTAAATGCTCCACACACAATCATTTCTGGCAAATGTCTACCTTTGGAGGAAAAATACATTATTACACATGAGTACCTCAGTCAGCCTTTAGAGGGCGACAACAACCACGCATTCATATTTTCAGTCAAGTGAATACTAATGACACACAGTAAATGAAGGGTATGGTACAGTACAGTACAGTACAGAGGCTCTGAATCCATTAATTAATGACAGTTGAGTGTCCTTCATATAAAGCATATCCCTAATCCACATTATAAATCAAGGATGAGGAACAAAATACACAGGACAAACACTGCACTGCGACTAGAGTTTCCTATCCTTACATAGAATCCAGTCCAGACAGACAAACACACACGGACCTATCAGGAAACATTTGTCTCCTCTCAGTATGTGGGCTCTGGAACAATGCTCTCTTATGTCTCCAGGCTGAGTCTGTGATGATTTAACCGCGTGTTTGATACTGGGGTTAGCGCGTCAGACTGAGGTTAGCGCGTCAGACTGAGGTTAGCGTGTCAGACTGAGGTTAGCGTGTCAGACTGAGGTTAACGTGTCAGGCTGAGGTTAGCGTGTCAGACTGAGGTTAACGTGTCAGACTGAGGTTAGCGTGTCAGACTGAGGTTAGCGTGTCAGACTGAGGTTAACGTGTCAGGCTGAGGTTAGCGTGTCAGACTGAGGTTAACGTGTCAGACTGAGGTTAGCGTGTCAGACTGAGGTTAGCGTGTCAGGCTGAGGTTAACGTGTCAGACTGAGGTTAGCGTGTCAGACTGAGGTTAACGTGTCAGGCTGAGGTTAGCGTGTCAGACTGAGGTTAGCGTGTCAGACTGAGGTTAGCGTGTCAGGCTGAGGTTAGCGTGTCAGGCTGAGGTTAGCGTGTCAGACTGAGGTTAGCGTGTCAGGCTGAGGTTAGCGTGTCAGACTGAGGTTAGCGTGTCAGACTGAGGTTAACGTGTCAGGCTGAGGTTAGCGTGTCAGGCTGAGGTTAGCGTGTCAGACTGAGGTTAGCGTGTCAGGCTGAGGTTAGCGTGTCAGACTGGAGGTTAACGTGTCAGACTGAGGTTAACGTGTCAGGCTGAGGTTAGCGTGTCAGACTGAGGTTAACGTGTCAGGCTGAGGTTAGCGTGTCAGACTGAGGTTAGCGTGTCAGGCTGAGGTTAAACGTGTCAGGCTGAGGTTAGCGTGTCAGACTGAGGTTAGCGTGTCAGACTGAGGTTAACGTGTCAGACTGAGGTTAGCGTGTCAGGCTGGAGGTTAGCGTGTCAGACTGAGGTTAACGTGTCAGGCTGGAGGTTAGCGCGTCAGACTGAGGTTAGCGTGTCAGACTGAGGTTAGCGTGTCAGGCTGAGGTTAGCGTGTCAGGCTGAGGTTAGCGTGTCAGACTGAGGTTAGCGTGTCAGACTGAGGTTAGCGTGTCAGACTGAGGTTAACGTGTCAGGCTGAGGTTAGCGTGTCAGACTGAGGTTAATGTGTCAGACTGAGGTTAGCGTGTCAGACTGAGGTTAGCGTGTCAGACTGAGGTTAATGTGTCAGACTGAGGTTAGCGTGTCAGACTGAGGTTAGCGTGTCAGGCTGAGGTTAGCGTGTCAGACTGAGGTTAACGTGTCAGGCTGAGGTTAACGTGTCAGACTGAGGTTAGCGTGTCAGGCTGAGGTTAGCGTGTCAGACTGGGTTAGCGTGTCAGACTGTGGTTAGCGTGTCAGACTGAGGTTAACGTGTCAGACTGAGGTTAGCGCGTCAGACTGAGGTTAGCGTGTCAGACTGGGGTTAGCGTGTCAGACTGGGGTTAACGTGTCAGGCTGAGGTTAGCGTGTCAGACTGAGGTTAGCGTGTCAGACTGAGGTTAATGTGTCAGACTGAGGTTAGCGTGTCAGACTGGGGTTAGCGTGTCAGACTGAGGTTAGCGTGTCAGACTGAGGTTAGCGTGTCAGGCTGAGGTTAGCGCGTCAGACTGAGGTTAGCGTGTCAGACTGAGGTTAACGTGTCAGACTGAGGTTAACGTGTCAGGCTGAGGTTAGCGTGTCAGGCTGAGGTTAACGTGTCAGACTGAGGTTAGCGTGTCAGGCTGAAGTTAGCGTGTCAGGCTGAGGTTAGCGTGTCAGACTGAGGTTAACGTGTCAGGCTGAGGTTAGCGTGTCAGACTGAGGTTAACGTGTCAGACTGAGGTTAGCGTGTCAGACTGAGGTTAACGTGTCAGGCTGAGGTTAACGTGTCAGACTGAGGTTAGCGTGTCAGGCTGAGGTTAGCGTGTCAGACTGGGGTTAGCGTGTCAGACTGGGGTTAGCGTGTCAGACTGAGGTTAACGTGTCAGACTGAGGTTAGCGCGTCAGACTGAGGTTAGCGTGTCAGACTGGGGTTAGCGTGTCAGACTGGGGTTAACGTGTCAGGCTGAGGTTAGCGTGTCAGACTGAGGTTAGCGTGTCAGACTGAGGTTAATGTGTCAGACTGAGGTTAGCGTGTCAGACTGGGGTTAGCGTGTCAGACTGAGGTTAGCGTGTCAGACTGAGGTTAGCGTGTCAGGCTGAGGTTAGCGCGTCAGACTGAGGTTAGCGTGTCAGACTGAGGTTAACGTGTCAGGCTGAGGTTAGCGCGTCAGACTGAGGTTAACGTGTCAGACTGAGGTTAACGTGTCAGGCTGAGGTTAGCGTGTCAGGCTGAGGTTAACGTGTCAGACTGAGGTTAGCGTGTCAGGCTGAAGTTAACGTGTCAGGCTGAGGTTAGCGTGTCAGGCTGAGGTAAACGTGTCAGACTGAGGTTAACGTGTCAGGCTGAGGTTAGCGTGTCAGACTGAGGTTAACGTGTCAGGCTGAGGTTAGCGTGTCAGGCTGAGGTTAACGTGTCAGGCTGAGGTTAGCGTGTCAGACTGAGGTTAGCGTGTCAGACTGAGGTTAGCGTGTCAGACTGAGGTTAGCGTGTCAGGCTGAGGTTAGCGCGTCAGGCTGAGGTTAGCGTGTCAGGCTGAGGTTAGCGTGTCAGACTGAGGTTAGCGTGTCAGACTGAGGTTAGCGTGTCAGACTGAGGTTAGCGTGTCAGACTGAGGTTAATGTGTCAGACTGAGGTTAGCGTGTCAGACTGAGGTTAGCGTGTCAGACTGAGGTTAGCGTGTCAGACTGAGGTTAGCGTGTCAGGCTGAGGTTAGCGCGTCAGGCTGAGGTTAGCGTGTCAGGCTGAGGTTAGCGTGTCAGACTGAGGTTAGCGTGTCAGACTGAGGTTAGCGTGTCAGACTGAGGTTAGCGTGTCAGACTGAGGTTAATGTGTCAGACTGAGGTTAGCGTGTCAGACTGAGGTTAGCGTGTCAGACTGAGGTTAGCGTGTCAGGCTGAGGTTAGCGTGTCAGACTGAGGTTAGCGTGTCAGACTGAGGTTAGCGTGTCAGACTGAGGTTAACGTGTCAGACTGAGGTTAGCGTGTCAGGCTGAGGTTAGCGTGTCAGACTGAGGTTAACGTGTCAGACTGAGGTTAGCGTGTCAGACTGAGGTTAGCGTGTCAGACTGAGGTTAGCGTGTCAGACTGAGGTTAGCGTGTCAGGCTGAGGTTAGCGTGTCAGACTGAGGTTAGCGTGTCAGACTGAGGTTAGCGTGTCAGACTGAGGTTAGCGTGTCAGGCTGAGGTTAGCGTGTCAGACTGAGGTTAGCGTGTCAGACTGAGGTTAGCGTGTCAGACTGAGGTTAACGTGTCAGGCTGAGGTTAATGTGTCAGACTGAGGTTAGCGTGTCAGACTGAGGTTAGCGTGTCAGACTGAGGTTAGCGTGTCAGACTGAGGTTAGCGTGTCAGACTGAGGTTAGCGTGTCAGACTGAGGTTAACGTGTCAGACTGAGGTTAGGCGTGTCAGACTGAGGTTAGCGTGTCAGACTGGAGGTTAGCGTGTCAGACTGAGGTTAGCGTGTCAGACTGAAGTTAGCGTGTCAGGCTGGAGGTTAGCGTGTCAGGCTGAGGTTAGCGTGTCAGACTGAGGTTAGCGTGTCAGACTGAGGTTAGCGTGTCAGGCTGAGGTTAGCGTGTCAGACTGAGGTTAGCGTGTCAGACTGAGGTTAGCGTGTCAGACTGAGGTTAGCGTGTCAGACTGAGGTTAGCGTGTCAGACTGAGGTTAACGTGTCAGGCTGAGGTTAACGTGTCAGACTGAGGTTAACGTGTCAGACTGAGGTTAGCGTGTCAGGCTGAGGTTAGCGTGTCAGACTGAGGTTAACGTGTCAGGCTGAGGTTAACGTGTCAGGCTGAGGTTAATGTGTCAGACTGAGGTTAGCGTGTCAGACTGAGGTTAGCGTGTCAGACTGCGGTTAGCGTGTCAGACTGAGGTTAGCGTGTCAGACTGAGGTTAGCGTGTCAGACTGAGGTTAGCGTGTCAGGCTGAGGTTAGCGTGTCAGACTGAGGTTAGCGTGTCAGACTGAGGTTAGCGTGTCAGACTGAGGTTAGCGTGTCAGGCTGAGGTTAACGTGTCAGACTGAGGTTAGCGTGTCAGACTGAGGTTAGCGTGTCAGGCTGAGGTTAGCGTGTCAGACTGAGGGTTAGCGTGTCAGGCTGAGGTTAACGTGTCAGGCTGAGGTTAAGCGTGTCAGACTGGAGGTTAGCGTGTCAGACTGAGTTAACGTGTCAGGCTGAGGTTAATGTGTCAGACTGAGGTTAATGTGTCAGACTGAGGTTAATGTGTCAGACTGAGGTTAATGTGTCAGACTGAGGTTAGCGTGTCAGACTGAGGTAAACGTGTCAGACTGAGGTTAGCGTGTCATGCTTGAGGTTAACGTGTCAGGCTGAGGTTAGCGTGTCAGGCTGAGGTTAACGTGTCAGACTGAGGTTAGCGTGTCAGGCTGAGGTTAGCGTGTCAGGCTGAGGTTACCGTGTCAGACTGAGGTTAGCGTGTCAGACTGAGGTTAACGTGTCAGGCTGAGGTTAACTGAGGTTAACGTCAGGCTGAGGTTAGCGTGTCAGACTGAGGTTAGCGTGTCAGACTGAGGTTAGCGTGTCAGACTGGAGGTTAGCGTGTCAGACTGAGGTTAGCGTGTCAGACTGAGGTTAGCGTGTCAGGCTGAGGTTAGCGTGTCAGACTGAGGTTAGCGGTCAGACTGAGTTAGCGGTCAGACTGAGGTTAACGTGTCAGGCTGAGGTTAGCGTGTCAGACTGAGGTTAGCGTGTCAGGCTGAGGTTAACGTGTCAGACTGAGGTTAGCGTGTCAGACTGAGGTTAGCGTGTCAGACTGAGGTTAGCGTGTCAGACTGAGGTTAACGTGTCAGGCTGAGGTTAGCGTGTCAGACTGAGGTTAGCGTGTCAGGCTGAGGTTAGCGTGTCAGGCTGAGGTTAGCGTGTCAGACTGAGGTTAGCGTGTCAGACTGAGGTTAGCGTGTCAGACTGAGGTTAGCGTGTCAGACTGAGGATAGCGTGTCAGGCTGAGGTTAACGTGTCAGGCTGAGGTTAACGTGTCAGGCTGAGGTTAGCGTGTCAGGCTGAGGTTAGCGTGTCAGGCTGAGGTTAGCGTGTCAGACTGAGGTTAGCGCAGTCAGACTGAGGTTAGCGTGTCAGGCTGAGGTTAGCGTGTCAGGCTGGGAGGTTAGCGAAGCGTCAGACTGAGGTTAACGTGTCAGACTGAGGTTAGCGTGTCAGACTGGAGGTTAGCGTGTCAGACTGGAGGTTAGCGTGTCAGACTGAGGATAGCGTGTCAGGACTGAGGTAAACGTGGCAGGCTGAGGTTAGCGTGTCAGACTGAGGTTAGCGTGTCAGACTGAGGTTAGCGTGTCAGACTGAGGATAGCGTGTCAGACTGAGGTTAACGTGTCAGACTGAGGTTGCGTGTCAGACTGGAGGTTAGCGTGTCAGGCTGAGGGGTTAGCGTGTCAGACTGAGGTTAACGTGTCAGACTGAGGTTAGCGTGTCAGACTGGAGGCTAGCGTGTCAGACTGAGGTTAGCGTGTCAGACTGAGGTAAACGTGTCAGACTGAGGTAAACGTGTCAGACTGAGGTTAGCGTGTCAGACTGAGGTTAGCGGTCAGACCGAGGTTGGGGGCGTGTCAGCTGAGCTGGCGTGTCAGACTGAGGTTAGCGTGTCAGACTGGGTTAGCGTGTCAGACTGAGGTTAGCGTGTCAGACTGAGGTTAGCGTGTCACCTTTGAGGTTAGCGTGTGTCAGACTGAGGTTAGCGTGTCAGGCTGGAGGTTAGCGTGTCAGACTGAGGTTAGCGTGTCAGACTGAGGTTAGCGTGTCAGAGACTGAGGATAGCGTGTCAGACTGAGGTAAACGCTTTGACTGAGGTTAGCGTGTCAGACTGAGGTTAGCGTGTCAGACTGAGGTTAGCGTGTCAGGCTGAGGTTAGCGTACAGACTGAGGTTAGCGTGTCAGACTGAGGTTAGCGTGTCAGACTGGAGGTTGGCGGTGGACTGAGGTTAGCGTTCAGGCTGGAGGTTAACGTGTCAGGCTGAGGTTAGCTTTCAGGCTGGAGGTGCTGTGTCAGACTGAGGTTAGCGTGTCAGGCTGAGGTTAGCGTGTCAGACTGAGGCGAGCGTGTCAGGCCGAGGTTAGCGCAGTCAGGCTGAGGTTAGTGTCAGACTGAGGTTAGCGTGTCAGACTTTGGTTAGTGTGTCAGACTGAGGTTAGCGTGTCAGACTAAGGTTAGCGTGTCAGGCTGAGGTTAACGTGTCTTTGGAGTTATGTCAGGCTGAGGTTAGCGTGTCAGACTGAGGTTAGCGTGTCAGGCTGAGGTTAGCGTGTCAGACTGGAGGTTAGCGTGTCAGGCTGAGGTTGGCGTGTCAGGCTGAGGTTAGCGTGTCAGACTGAGGTTAGCGTGTCAGACTGGAGGTTAGCGTGTCAGACTGAGGTGTGTCAGACTAAGGTTAGCGTGTCAGGCTGAGGTTAGCGTGTCAGACTGAGGTTAGATGTGTCAGGCTGAGGTTAACGTTTCAGACTGAGTGTTAGCGTGTCAGGCTGAGGTTAGCGTGTCAGACTGAGGTTAGCGTGTCAGGACTGAGGTTAGCGTGCAGGAGGTTAACGTGTCAGGCTGAGGTTAGCGTGTCAGACTGAGGTTAGCGTGTCAGACTGAGGTTAGCGGTCAGACTAAGGTTAGCGGTCAGGCTGAGGTAAACGTTCAGGCTGAGGTAAACGTGTCAGACTGGGGTTAGCGTGTCAGACTGAGGTTAGCGGTCAGACTGAGGTTAGCGTGTCAGACTGAGGTTAGCGTGTCAGACTGAGGTTAGCGTGTCAGGCTGAGGTAAACGTGTCAGGCTGAGGTTAGCGTGTCAGACTGAGGTTAACGTGTCAGACTGAGGTTAGCGTGTCAGGCTGAGGTTAGCGTGTCAGACTGAGGTTAGCGTGTCAGACTAAGGTTAACGTGTCAGGCTGAGGTTAACGTGTCAGGCTGAGGTTAGCGTGTCAGACTGAGGTTAACGTGTCAGGCTGAGGTAAACGTGTCAGGCTGAGGTTAACGTGTCAGGCTGAGGTTAGCGTGTCAGACTGAGGTTAGCGTGTCAGGCTGAGGTTAGCGTGTCAGGCTGAGGTAAACGTGTCAGGCTGAGGTTAGCGTGTCAGGCTGAGGTTAACGTGTCAGACTGAGGTTAGCGTGTCAGGCTGAGGTTAACGTGTCAGGCTGAGGTTAACGTGTCAGGCTGAGGTTAACGTGTCAGACTGAGGTTAGCGTGTCAGGCTGAGGTTAGCGTGTCAGGCTGAGGTTAGCGTGTCAGACTGAGGTTAGCGTGTCAGGCTGAGGTTAACGTGTCAGGCTGAGGTTAGCGTGTCAGACTGAGGTTAGCGTGTCAGACTGAGGTTAGCGTGTCAGACTAAGGTTAGCGTGTCAGGCTGAGGTTAACGTGTCAGCCTGAGGTAAACGTGTCAGGCTGAGTTTAGCGTGTCAGGCTGAGGTTAGCGTGTCAGGCTGAGGTAAACGTGTCAGGCTGAGTTTAGCGTGTCAGACTGAGGTTAGCGTGTCAGACTGAGGTTAGCGTGTCAGACTGAGGTTAGCGTGTCAGACTGAGGTTAGCGTGTCAGACTGAGGTTAGCGTGTCAGGCTGAGTTTAGCGTGTCAGACTGAGGTTAGCGTGTCAGGCTGAGGTTAGCGTGTCAGACTAAGGTTAGCGTGTCAGGCTGAGGTTAACGTGTCAGACTGAGGTTAGCGTGTCAGACTGAGGTTAGCGTGTCAGACTGGGAGGTTAGCGTGTCAGACTGGAGGTTAGCGTGTCAGACTGAGGTTAGCGTGTCAGACTGAGGTTAGCGTGTCAGACTGAGGTTAGTGTGTCAGGCTGAGGTTAGCGTGTCAGACTGAGGTTAGCGTGTCAGACTGGAGGTTAGCGTGTCAGACTGAGGTTAGCGTGTCAGACTGAGGTTAGCGTGTCAGACTGAGGTTAGCGTGTCAGGCTGAGGTTAGCGTGTCAGACTGAGGTTAGCGTGTCAGACTGAGGTTAGCGTGTCAGACTGAGGTTAGCGTGTCAGGCTGAGGTTAGCGTGTCAGACTGAGGTTAGCGTGTGTGTTATATTTTATAATGAATACATGAATCTATGGGGCTGTAATTCTCAGAACCACAGATGAAGGATGGTGTGGTGTGTACCTTTGGTGTGTGTGTGTGTGTGTGTACCTTTGGAGTGTGTGTGTGTGTACCTTTGGAGTGTGTGTGTGTGTGTGTACCTTTGGAGTGTGTGTGTGTGTACCTTTTGGAGTGTGTGTGTGTGTACCTTTTGGAGTGTGTGTGTGTGTATGTGTGTGTGTACCTTTGGAGTGTGTGTGTGTGTGTGTGTGTGTGTGTGTACCTTTGGAGTGTGTGTGTGTGTGTGTACCTTTGGAGTGTGTGTGTGTGTGTGTACCTGGAGTGTGTGTGTGTGTGTGTACCTTTGGAGTGTGTGTGTGGTACCTTTGGAGTGTGTGTGTGTATCTTTGGAGTGTGTGTGTGTGTGTGTGTGTACCTTTGGAGTGTGTGTGTGTGTGTGTGTGTGTGTGTACCTTTGGAGTGTGTGTGTGTGTGTGTGTGTACCTTTGGAGTGTGTGTGGGTACCTTTGGAGTGTGTGTGTGTACCTTTGGAGTGTGTGTGTGTGTGTACCTTTGGAGTGTGTGTGTGTGTGTGTACCTTTGGAGTGTGTGTGTGTGTGTACCTTTGGAGTGTGTGTGTGTGTGTACCTTTGGAGTGTGTGTGGGTACCTTTGGAGTGTGTGTGTGTGTGTGTTTACCTTTGGATTGTGTGTGTGTGTACCTTTTGGAGTGTGTGTGTGTGTGTACCTTTGGAGTGTGTGTGTGTGTGTGTGTGTGTGTGTGTGTGTGTGTGTGTACCTTTTGGAGTGTGTGTGTGTGTACCTTTGGAGTGTGTGTGGGTACCTTTGGAGTGTGTGTGTGTACCTTTGGAGTGTGTGTGTGTGTGTGTGTGTGTGTGTACCTTTGGAGTGTGTGTGTGTGTGTGTGTGTGTGTGTGTGTTGTACCTTTGGAGTGTGTGTGTGTGTGTGTGTACCTTTTTGGGAGTGTGTGTGTTTGTGTGTACCTTTTGGAGTGTGTGTGTGCACCTTTTGGAGTGTGTGTGTGTGTGTGTGTGTGTGTACCTTTTGGAGTGTGTGTGTACCTTTGGAGTGTGTGTGTGTGTGTACCTTTTGGAGTGTGTGTGTGTGTACCTTTTGGAGTGTGTGTGTGTGTGTGTGTACCTTTGGAGTGTGTGTGTGTGTGTGTGTGTGTAACTTTGGAGTGTGTGTGTGTGTGTACCTTTTGGAATGTGTGTGTGTGTGTGCACCTTTTGGAGTGTGTGTGTGTGTACCCTTTGGAGTGTGTGTGCGTGTACCTTTGGAGTGTGTGTGTGTACCTTTGGAGTGTGTGTGTGTGTGTGTGTGTACCTTTGGAGTGTGTGTGTGTGTGTACCTTTGGAGTGTGTGTGTGTGTGTGTGTCAGTGTGTGTGTGTGTGTGTGTGTGTGTGTGTCTGTGTATTTCCCTGTGTATGTGTATGTGTTCCCTGTGTGTGTGTGTGTGTGTTGTGTGTGTCCACAATGTGTGTGTATATTTTGAACATGTGAGCGATGCCGTCAACAGATCCTTTGAGGCATCAGGCCTCTGACTTAGGAAACAGATCAACACCACGTAGGGGAAGAGAGAGCTGAAGTCTCTTAAATACATCACCTGAGGGGAGAGAACACACACGTACACATTTCACATGTGCAAATGCACACACACACACACCACCACACACACATACACACACACACACATACATTGACACACAAAGTGTTATCATGACAGACATATGACGATACACACGTCACACTGTTACCATGGATACTACCAGATGGCGAAGCGTGATTCATTAGCGTAGAAGAACGCGTTAACCACACATACACGCCAGTACAGTATGCACTATGTTGTGGTTGACGATTTGTAGTGTTCCCTAATGTAGAGAGGAATCCTCTGAGGTTTTGCACATGGTGATCTTGTTGTATAGCGGCTGAGAGAGAGAACCATTTGTACATTGTTAAAACACTGTATATATATGCTGACGTATGACATTTGTAATGTCATTGTTTTGGAACTTCTGTATGTGTAATGTCTACTGTTAATTTTTATTGTTTATTTCACTTTATATATTATCTACCCACTTGCTTTGGCACACTACGTCATGTTTCCCATGCCAATAACAGCCCTTGAATTGAATTGAATCCTGAGAAAGTAAGAGAGAGAGAGTTGGAGAGAGAGAGTGGCAGAGAGAGAGAGAGAAGAGAGAGAGAGCTCCTCCGTAAGCATTTCTGTGAATTTGTCTATTGAGATTGCTACCCGAATGGGATTCTATACATCTGTTTGAAAGTTTGGCTGAAAATGGCACCTTTCTCCAACTAATTTGCAGGGGCATCCACATACCACTGGAAACAGTTAGTGCACTATATAGAGAATAAGGTGCCATTAGGTACTCAGACAGAGTGTGTCAGATCTTGGCAAAGTCTTAAATATTTCCCTATTCCACTAATGTCTCTATGCATTTTCCGTATTCATCTTTCTCTTATATATTGCATTCCACAATGTCACAAATATATTTCCCTATTCCACAAATGCTTATATTTTCCCTTTTCCACAATGTCTCTTATATTTTGGTATTCCACAATGTTTAGCATATACTTCCCTATTCCACAATGTTGTTATATATTTCCCTATTCCACAATGTCTCTTATATATTTCCCTATTCCACAATGTCTCTTATATATTTCCCTATTCCACAATGTCTCTTATATATTTCCCTATTCCACAATGTGGTCTCCTCCACCAAACTTTACAGTTGTATAATATAATAATAAATATAGTTGTCTAAATATAGTGTCATAGTTTAGCCAGTATGGGGCAGTGTAGTGTCTCTGGCATATGCCAAACCCAGATTCCTCTATTGACTGCTGATGGTGAAGTGTGATTCATTACTCCAGAGAACGCGTTACCACTGCTCCAGAGTTAATGGTGGCAAGCTTTAAACCACTCCAGCTGACGCTTTGGCATTGCACATGGTGATCTTAGGCTTTATGCGGCTGCTCGGCCATGGAAACCCATTTCATGAAGTTCCTGACTAACAGTTCTTATGCTGACGTTGCTTCCAGAGGCAGTTTTGGAACTCTGTAGTGAGTGTTTCAACCGACGTCAGATGATTTTTACGCACTTCAGCACCAAGGTCCCTTTCCAGAGCTGTGTGGCCGACCACTTAGCGGTGGCTGAGGCGTTGTTTTACAAGATGTTTGGTGTCACACTGTCAGCACTTTTGACCAGGGCCGCTTATTAGGAAGAAACCTGATGAGCTGACTTGTTGAAAGTATCCTATGATGGTGCCACGTTGAAAGTCACTTAGCTTCAGTGAGGCCATTCTACTGCCAAAGTTTAGTGTAGACATTGCATGGCTGTGTGCTCGATTATAGTCTGTCAGCAACGGGTGTGGCTGAAATAGCCCGAACCCACTAATTTGAAGGGGCATCCACATACTATTGTATATATAGTATTATATAACCACACTGAGCCTCGTGGTCTCTTAAGACGTGCCTAGCCTAAAGGTTAAATAAACATAAAGACTAACCTCATACATTTTGCGCATCTTTCTCCATAACATAAGAAAATACACAAATAGTATTGAATCGTGATATGCTTAGCATTTTTAGCCTTTCTCACCATAAACTAGTTTAGCCAGTATAGTTTAGTGTAGTGTCATAGTTTAGCCAGTATAGTGTAGTGTCATAGTTTAGCCAGTATAGTGTAGTGTCATAGTTTAGCCAGTATAGTTTATTGTAGTGTCATAGTTTAGCCAGTATAGTTTAGTGTAGTGTCATAGTTTAGCCAGTATAGTTTAGTGTAGTGTCATAGTTTAGCCAGTATAGTTTAATAGTGTCATAGTTTAGCCAGTATAGTTTAGTGTAGTGTCATAGTTTAGCCAGTATAGTGGTAGTGTCATAGTTTAGCCAGTATAGTTTATTGTAGTGTCATAGTTTAGCCAGTATAGTTTAGTGTAGTGTCATAGTTTAGCCAGTATAGTTTAGTGTAGTGTCATAGTTTAGCCAGTATAGTTTAGTGTCATAGTTTAGTATAGTTTAGTGTAGTGTCATAGTTTAGCCAGTATAGTTTAGTGTAGTGTCATAGTTTAGCCAGTATAGTTTAGTGTAGTGTCATAGTTTAGCCAGTATAGTTTAGTGTAGTGTCATAGTTTAGCCAGTATAGTTTAGTGTAGTGTCATAGTTTAGCCAGTATAGTTTAGT
>NW_027009704.1:0-41232 GCF_036934945.1 Oncorhynchus masou masou
AGGTAACCAAATGGTTACCCAGACTATTTGCATTGTGTGCCCCCCAACCCTCTTTTTACGCTGCTGCTACTCTCTGTTTTTCATATATGCATAGTCACTATAACTATACATTCATGTACATACTACCTCAATTGGGCCGACCAACCAGTGCTCCTGCACATTGGCTAACCGGGCTATCTGCATTGTGTCCCACCACCCGCCAACCCCTCTTTTACACTGCTGCTACTCTCTGTTCATCAGATATGCATAGTCACTTTAACCATATCTACATGTACATACTACCTCAATCAGCCTGACTAACTGGTGTCTGTATGTAGCCTCGCTACTTTTATAGCCTCGCTACTTTTATAGCCTCGCTACTTTTATAGCCTCGCTACTGTTATTTTTCACTGTCTTTTTAAAAAGATTGCTACTGTATATAGCCTGTCTTTTTACTGTTATTTTTATTTATTTACTTACCTATTGTTCACCTAATACCTTTTTTTGCAGTATTAGTTAGAGCCTGTAAGTAAGTATTTCACTGTGAGGTCTACACCTGTTGTATTCAGCGCACGTGACAAATAAACTTTGATTTGATTTGATTGCGTGCCTATGAAATGGGGTATCAGCTTACTCAGTGACACTCACAGAACACAACTTTGCAGAGTTTGAACATATATTAGCGTCTTAGCTCTTATTGTGACCCTCCGCCCACCTCACTTCCCTTCACCGAATGGGATTCCATTCTTTCATCGCCCCCAACTGAACATCGGTGTATGTATTGACCAACTATGGTTTGCAAGCCCTGCCGAAGGACCCTATCATGCAGAATAGGTGGTTGGTGTCCATTGGTCCCCAGTGTGTATGCTGGTAGCTAGACTATAGACTGATCGTAGGTCCCAGTGAGCATACTGGTATCTAGACTATAGACTGATTGTTGGTCCCCAGTGAGCATACTGGTATCTAGACAATAGACTGATCGTTGGTCCCCAGTGAGCATACTGGTATCTAGACTATAGACTGATGGTTGGTCCCCAGTGAGCATACTGGTAGCTAGAACACAGACTGATGTGAGATGTAGGCATTTGTCTGAAGCCGGAATAGAAAGGAAATTCACGAGCACCACAACGCGTACCTCCCCCATGCTCTACCAAGGTTTTCCAGCACACAACTTTGACCTACTACAGCAGCTATGTTGGCCTATTGTATTTCAAACGATGTGTTGGCAGGTTGCTTAGGATTCATACAGCCTCATGAATACTCTTAGAGGAGGTGCTCCCACAATAATGTGATTTGTATCGCATACAAGTTAAAGTATTGGATTGTTCACACACCATGCTGACACTGTTTCACTACCTGCTGACACTGTTCCACTACCTGCTGACACTGTTCCACTACCTGCTGACACTATTCCACACCATACTGACACTATTCCACTACCTGCTGACACTCTTCCTCACCATGCTGACGCTTATTCCACTACCTGCTGACACTATTCCACTACCTGCTGACACCATTCCACACCATGCTGACACTATTCCACAGCCTGCTGACACTATTCCACTACATTTTCAAGCTGTTTCGATATTATATGAAAGCAAGATTTGCTTTTTTGCTTAAAAAAGACCATCAGGTTTGATTGAGCTGTTTTGTCTTGTAGTAATGTGGTGCCTGTATTTCCTTAAATCTTATTTTAGCAATATATGTCAAAATATTTAATAATATATTTTTTGGGCAGTCGGTGCCCCAACAGGTTCATTGGACACAGTGTGTTGGACACAGTCACTCCTATAAATATAATATAGAGGTCTATAGAGCCTGTCTGCATTCCTGATTATTATTTTACTAGGCAAGTCAGTTAAGAACAAATTCTTATTTTCAATGACGGCCTAGGAACAGTGGTTTAACTGCCTGTTCAGGGGCAGAACGACAGAGTTGTACCTTGTCAGCTTGGGGATTTGAACTTGCAACCTTTTCGGTTACTAGTCCAATGCTCTAACCACTAGGCTACCCTGCCACCCCTTTTTAAGCCGTTAGCTTAGCTGTAATACTGACATAAGCTCGGAATGTCACGACTTCCGCCGAAGTCGGTCCCTCTCCTTGCTCAGGCGGCATTCGGTGGTTGGCGTCGCCGGCCTTCTAGCCATCGTCGATCCACCTTTCATTTTCCATTTGTTTTGTCTTGTCTTGCCCACACCTGGTTCCAATTCTATCAATTACATGTTGTGTATTTAATCCTTTATTTATATAGCCCTTCGTACATCAGCTGATATCTCAAAGTGCTGTACAGAAACCCAGCCTAAAACCCCAAACAGCAAGCAATGCAGGTGTAGAAGCACGGTGGCTAGGAAAAACTCCCTAGAAAGGCCAAAACCTAGGAAGAAACCTAGAGAGGAACCAGGCTATCTGGGGTGGCCAGTCCTCTTCTGGCTGTGCCGGGTGGAGATTATAACAGAACATGGCCAAGATGTCCGAATGTTCATAAATGACCAGCATGGTCCAATAATAATAAGGCAGAACAGTTGAAACTGGAGCAGCAACACGGCCAGGTGGACTGGGGACAGCAAGGAGTCATCATGCCAGGTAGTCCTGAGGCATGATCCTACGGCTCAGGTCCTCCGAGAGAGAGAGAGAAAGGGAGAATTAGAGTGAGCACACTTAAATTCACACCGGACACCGAATAGGACAGGAGATGTACTCCAGATATAGCAAACTGACCCTCGCCCCCCGACACATAAACTACTGCAGCATAAATACTGGAGGCTGAGACAGGAGGGGTCAGGAGACACTGTGGCCCCATCCGAGGACACCCCCGGACAGGGCCAAACAGGAAGGATATATGGTGGCTAGCTATAACAATCCGTTTGTACTGTAGCTATGGGTTGGGATTATGGTTAATTGTTTAGCTAGCTAGCTACATATCTTAACAAAAGACTCAACTTCGCCAGATGATTACATGGCCCATCAAGTTAGCCAGGTGTGTCCGGGGGTGATTAGGGCCATCTATTGTTTTTCATGAACATGTGTACATGTCTATACAATAGTGACCCATCCACTTAGCTTGATGTGGATGTGGGGTGGTTATAGCATTTCTTTCACATGACCCATCAATTTAGACAAGTGTGTCAGGGTAAGCGTTGCGTAATAATTATAAAATATTTATAGAATACATGTTTATTTGGATACTTTCTATTTTTGATACTATTCAGATATGCAAGTAACCATTTCATAGAACCATTTACACGTCTGTGTCCTGTGCATTTAACAAACTTTTTGATTTTTATTTTGCTATAGTTTGTGTTTACCAGAGACGGTAATGTGAATAACAACATGACCTGCACCAAAGTCAGATTATGATGTAGGCCAAGGACTAGATTAAGTGTGCTTTTTTTTTACATTGTGTTTTTCTTTATTGTAGGCTACTACTTTCACCACTTTTAGTCTTGAAATCTTTCGTTGTTTACGACTCTATCAATCAATCAAATGTATTTATAAAGCCCTTCTTACATCAGTTGATGTCTCAAAGTGCTGTACAGAAACCCAGCCTAAAACCCCAAACAGCAAGCAATGCAGGTGTAGAAGCACATTGGCTCGGAAAAACTCCCTAGAAAGGCCAAAACCTAGGAAGGAACCTAGAGAGGAACCAGGCTATGTGGGGTGGCCAGTCCTCTTCTGGCTGTGCCGGGTGGAGATTATAACAAAACATGTTCAAATGTTCATAAATGAACAGCATGGTCAAATAATAGGTCTGGGACAGGTAGCACGTCCGCTGAACAGGTCAGGATTCCATAGCCGCAGGCAGAACAGTTGAAACTGGAGCAGCAACACGGCCAGGTGGACTGGGGACAGCAAGGAGTCATCATGCCAGGTAGTCCTGAGGCATGATCCTACGGCTCAGGTCCTCCGAGAGAGAGAGAAAGAAAGAGAGAGAGAATTAGAGAGAACACACTTAAATTCACAACAGGACACCGGATAAGACAGGAGAAATGCTCCAGATATAACAAACTGACCCTAGCCCCCCGACACAAACTACTGCAGCATAAATACTGGAGGCTGAGACAGGAGGGGTCAGGTGACACTGTGACCCCATCCGATGATACCCCCGGACAGGGCCAAACAGGCAGGATATAACCCCATCCACTTTGCCAAAGCACAGCCCCCACACCACTAGAGGGATACCTTCAACCACCAACTTACCATCCTGAGACAAGGCGGGTATAGCCCACAAAGATCTGCGCCACGGCACAACCCAAGGGGGGGCGCCAACCCGGACAGGAAGATCACTTCAGTGACTCAACCCACTCAGGTGACGCACCCCTCCTAGGGACGGCATGGAAGAGCACCAGTAAGCCAGTGACTCAGACCCTGTAATAGGGTTAGAGGCAGAGAATCCCAGTGGAGAGAGGGGAACCCGCCAGCAAGGACGGTCCATTGCCTTTCCGTTCACCTTCACAATCCTGGGCCTACTACACTCAAGACTACACTCAATCATAGGACCTACTGAAGAGAAGAGTCTTCAGTAAAGACTTAAAGGTTGAGACCGAGTTTGCGTCTCTGACATGGGTAGGCAGACCATTCAATAAAAATGGATCTCTATAGGAGAAAGCCCTGCCTCCAGCTGTTTGCTTAGAAATTCTAGGGACAGTAAGGAGGCCTGCGTCTTGTAGCGTACGTGTAGGTATGTACAGCAGGACCAAATCGGAAAGATAGGTAGGAGCAAGCCCATGTAATGCTTTGTAGGTTAGCAGTAAAACCTTGAAATCAGCCCTTGCCTTAACAGAAAGCCAGTGTAGGGAGGCTAGCACTGGAGTAATATGATCACATTTCTTGGTTCTAGTCAGGATTCTAGCAGCCGTATTTAGCACTAACCAAAGTTTATTTAGTGCTTTATCCAGGTAGCCGGAAAGTAGAGCATTGCAGTAGTTTAACCTTGAAGTGACAAAAGCATGGATTAATTTTTCTGCATCATTTTTGGACAAAAAGTTTCTGATTTTTGTCATGTTACGTAGATGGAAAAAAACTGTGCTTGAAACAGTCTTGATATAAAATGGTTCGTCAAAAGAGAGATCAGAGTCCAGAATAACGCCGAGGTCCTTCATGGTTTTATTTGAGACGACCGTACAGCCATCAAGATTAATTGTCAGATTCAACAGAAGATCTCTTTGTTTCTTGAGACCTAGAACCAGCATTTCTGTTTTGTCCAAGTTTAAAAGTAAAACATTTGCTGCCATCCACTTCCTTATGTCTGAAACACAGGCTTCCAGGAAGGGCAATTTTGTGGCTTCACCAAGTTTCACTCTATTAAGCACATGGCCTCACACATGAATCCTGAAAGAGATGGGTGGGGATAAGGCGTAAGAGGGTGTGAACGATGCTGAAAAGGTGTAGACAAAGAAGAACTCTCCAGTAGGTGTACCAAAACATTCAAGGGTCATTTTCGCAAAAGTGGTTACAAGTTTACATTTACATTACATTTAAGTCATTTAGCAGACGCTCTTATCCAGAGCGACTTACAAATTGGTGAATTCACCTTCTGACATCAGTGGAACAGCCACTTTACAATAGTGCATCTAAATCATTTAAGGGGGGGTGAGAAGGATTGCTTTATCCTATCCTAGGTATTCCTTGAAGAGGTGGGGTTTCAGGTGTCTCCGGAAGGTGGTGATTGACTCCGCTGTCCTGGCGTCGTGAGGGAGTTTGTTCCACCATTGGGGGGCCAGAGCAGCGAACAGTTTTGACTGGGCTGAGCGGGAACTGTACTTCCTCAGTGGTAGGGAGGCGAGCAGGCCAGAGGTGGATGAACGCAGTGCCCTTGTTTGGGTGTAGGGCCTGATCAGAGCCTGGAGGTACTGCGGTGCCGTTCCCCTCACAGCTCCGTAGGCAAGCACCATGGTCTTGTAGCGGATGCGAGCTTCAACTGGAAGCCAGTGGAGAGAGCGGAGGAGCGGGGTGACGTGAGAGAACTTGGGAAGGTTGAACACCAGACGGGTTGCGGCGTTCTGGATGAGTTGTAGGGGTTTAATGGCACAGGCAGGGAGCCCAGCCAACAGTGAGTTGCAGTAATCCAGACGGGAGATGACAAGTGCCTGGATTAGGACCTGCGCCGCTTCCTGTGTGAGGCAGGGCGTACTCTGCGGATGTTGTAGAGCATGAACCTACAGGAACGGGCCACCGCCTTGATGTTAGTTGAGAACGACAGGGTGTTGTCCAGGATCACGCCAAGGTTCTTAGCGCTCTGGGAGGAGGAAACAATGGAGTTGTCAACCGTGATGGCGAGATCATGGAACGGGCAGTCCTTCCCCGGGAGGAAGAGCATCTCCGTCTTGCCGAGGTTCAGCTTGAGGTGGTGATCCGTCATCCACACTGATATGTCTGCCAGACATGCAGAGATGCGATTCGCCACCTGGTCATCAGAAGGGGGAAAGGAGAAGATTAATTGTGTGTCGTCTGCATAGCAATGATAGGAGAGACCATGTGAGGTTATGACAGAGCCAAGTGACTTGGTGTATAGCGAGAATAGGAGAGGGCCTAGAACAGAGCCCTGGGGGACACCAGTGGTGAGAGCGCGTGATGAGGAGACAGATTCTCGCCACGCCACCTGGTAGGAGCGACCTGTCAGGTAGGACGCAATCCAAGCGTGGGCCGCACCGGAGATGCCCAACTCGGAGAGGGTGGAGAGGAGGATCTGATGGTTCACAGTGTCGAAGGCAGCCGATAGGTCTAGAAGGATGAGAGCAGAGGAGAGAGTTAGCTTTAGCAGTGCGGAGCGCCTCCGTGATACAGAGAAGAGCAGTCTCAGTTGAATGACTAGTCTTGAAACCTGACTGATTTGGATCAAGAAGGTCATTCTGAGAGAGATAGCGGGAGAGCTGGCCAAGGACGGCACGTTCAAGAGTTTTGGAGAGAAAAGAAAGAAGGGATACTGGTCTGTAGTTGTTGACATCGGAGGGATCGAGTGTAGGTTTTTTCAGAAGGGGTGCAACTCTCTCTTGAAGACGGAAGGGACGTAGCCAGCGGTCAGGGATGAGTTGATGAGCGAGGTGAGGTAAGGGAGAAGGTCTCCGGAAATGGTCTGGAGAAGAGAGGAGGGGATAGGGTCAAGCGGGCAGGTTGTTGGGCGGCCGGCCGTCACAAGAAGCGAGATTTCATCTGGAGAGAGAGGGGAGAAAGAGGTCAGAGCACAGGGTAGGGCAGTGTGAGCAGAACCAGCGGTGTTGTTTGACTTAGCAAACGAGGATCGGATGTCGTCGACCTTCTTTTCAAAATGGTTGACGAAGTCATCTGCAGAGAGGGAGGAGGGGGAGGGAGAAGCAGAATTACTTCCCCGTTGTTCATCAACTCCAGTGTATGATATAACATTTTGTAGCTTTGAGTCTCTACTTTTCTCCAATGTCAAAAACACAACTTCAAATGTTGCAACATAAGAGCGAATGGAGGTGGTCGGTAACATATATACATTTGTTTAATAGCATTACCCTGTAAAGTCCATTATCCCCTTTTTGTTTTGCTATTTGAGAAGGTTTTAATCCTAAACAACCTGCCTACGCGTTGCTTTTTTTAATGTATTTTTAACACGCTTTGAGATTCTATGAAAAGGGCTATGTAATTTATTATTATCATTATTACTAGACCAACATTTCTACTGTCGTAGCTCAAAGCTGTGTGCTGGAAAACCTTGGTAGAGAATGGTTGAAATATCCACTGTGGTGCTCATATAAAATGTCCTTTCTTTTTTTCGGGTTCAGAACAATGCCTATTTCTCACTTAAAACATTGTTGTTTTTTTTGTTTTTAATTTCCATGTTGTTGTTTTTACACTGGAAGGTGATTTTCTGTTAAAAGGTTCATAATACAACATTTCCACATGCAAATCATTATTTATTTGAGCAACCAAAATGCTGTCATTGGCAGTGGTATTGTAACCTCTAATAGCTCAAATCTGTTTTGAACTAAATGTTAAAGTATGCAGTCTCTGATAAAAGTTCTGGACCCTAATGGCACAGGCGAATGGATTGCTGATTTAAACCCCTCGTCTTGCTTGCTGGTTGCTCATAGCTCAAAACAAACTATTTTAAAGTATGTACAGTATTTGCCATGAATAACCAAAATAAATTGTCAGCAGTTTTCAGAATGTGAATATCTCAATTGATTGTGAGTCTGACGTTGTAAAAAAATATGCCTCAATTCCCATTGAAAGCAAAAGTAAAATGGTTATAAAAAGTCATTGACTTCTAAAGGTCGTATAACTCAGCCATAGATGGGTGAGTTGATAACGTCACGAAAAAAAGATGTTCGCGCTTCAATGGGGCAGAAGTAAGTGTGTGGTTATGATTCTAGATGGCCAGATACATTCGCAACAATAACAAGAAACTGCCAAGTGGGCTATCGTAAGTGACTGGTTTCATCTTGTTCTTGGTTTCAAATCACATAGCGAGCTTGGGCTAGAGGACAGCGTTCCCGAAAGAGATTATTGTGGTCCAGTCAACATTTGAGATCAAGTGTGGTCTCATTGAAAAAGAGAGGCTGTCTACGCATGGGCGGAGAATCACGTGGCAGTTTTCTTTCCAAGGAAATTAACTTAGATATGATTGGACTATAGTTTACTACAGAGTCTGTAAATAACGAGAGTCGAGGTGCAATTACATTGTGGTCTCATTGAAAAAGAAAAGGTGCAACATGATGAGCCAGCATCGGATGACATGGTGAGCCGGCATCGGCTGACATGGTGAGCCGGCATCGGCTGACATGGTGAGCCGGCATCGGCTGACATGGTGAGCCGGCATCGGCTGACATGTTGAGCCGGCATCGGATGACATGGTGAGCCGGCATCGGATGACATGGTGAGCCGGCATCGGATGACATGGTGAGCCAGCATCGGCTGACATGTTGAGCCAGCATCGGCTGACATGGTGAGCCAGCATCGGCTGACATGTTGAGCCGGCATCGGATGACATGGTGAGCCGGCATCGGCTGACATGGTGAGCCGGCATCGGATGACATGGTGAGCCAGAATCGGATGACATGGTGAGCCAGCATCGGCTGACATGTTGAGCCAGCATTGGCTAACATGGTGAGCCAGTGTCGGTTAACATGGTGAGCCATCATCGGCTAAAATGGTGAGCCAGCATAGGCTGACTCTACTACTGCATGGCAAGCGGTACCGGAGTGCCAAGTCTAGGACAAAAAGGCTTCTCAACAGTTCTTACCCCCAAGCTATAAGACTACTGAACAGGTAACCAAATGGTTACCCAGACTATTTGCATTGTGTGCCCCCCCAACCCTGTTTTTACGCTGCTGCTACTCTCTGTTTTTCATATATGCATAGTCACTATAACTATACATTCATGTACATACTACCTCAATTGGGCCGACCAACCAGTGCTCCCACACATTGGCTAACCGGGCTATCTGCTTTGTGTCCCACCACCCGCCAACCCCTCTTTTACACTGCTGCTACTCTCTGTTCATCATGTATGCATAGTCACTTTAACCATATCTACATGTACATACTACCTGTGTGGCTCAGTCGGTAGAGCATGGCGCTTGCAACGCCAAGCGTCGTGGGTTCGATTCCCGCTGGGGCCACCCATATGTAAAAAAGTAGTGGCCCCAGCCGACTTGTAAGTCGCTTTGGACAAAAGCGTCTGCTAAATGGGATATATTATTATTATTATTATTACCTCATTCAGACCGACTAACCGGTGTCTGTATGTAGCCTCGCTACTTTTATAGCCTCGCTACTTTTATAGCCTCGCTACTGTTATTTTTCACTGTCTTTTTAAAAAGATCGCTACTGTATATAGCCTGTCTTTTTACTGTTGTTTTTATTTATTTACTTACCTATTGTTCACCTAATGCCTTTTTTTGCAGTATTAGTTAGAGCCTGTAAGTAAGCATTTCACTGTGAGGTCTACACCTGTTGTATTCAGCGCACGTGACAAATAAACTTTGATTTGATTGCGTGCCTATGAAATGGGGTATCAGCTTACTCAGTGACACTCACAGAACACAACTTTGCAGAGTTTGAACATATATTTGCGTCTTAGCTCTTATTGTGACCCTCCGCCCACCTCACTTCCCTTCACCGAATGGGATTCCATTCTTTCATCGCCCCCAACTGAACATCGGTGTATGTATTGACCAACTATGGTTTGCAAGCCCTGCCGAAGGACCCTATCATGCAGAATAGGTGGTTGGTGTCCATTGGTCCCCAGTGTGTATGCTGGTAGCTAGACTATAGACTGATCGTAGGTCCCAGTGAGCATACTGGTATCTAGACTATAGACTGATTGTTGGTCCCCAGTGAGCATACTGGTATCTAGACTATAGACTGATGGTTGGTCCCCAGTGAGCATACTGGTAGCTAGAACACAGACTGATGTGAGATGTAGGCATTTGTCTGAAGCCGGAATAGAAAGGAAATTCACGAGCACCACAACGCGTACCTCCCCCATGCTCTACCAAGGTTTTCCAGCACACAACTTTGACCTACTACAGCAGCTATGTTGGCCTATTGTATTTCAAACGATGTGTTGGCAGGTTGCTTAGGATTCATACAGCCTCATGAATACTCTTAGAGGAGGTGCTCCCACAATAATGTGATTTGTATCGCATACAAGTTAAAGTATTGGATTGTTCACACACCATGCTGACACTGTTTCACTACCTGCTGACACTGTTCCACTACCTGCTGACACTGTTCCACTACCTGCTGACACTATTCCACACCATACTGACACTATTCCACTACCTGCTGACACTCTTCCTCACCATGCTGACGCTATTCCACTACCTGCTGACACTATTCCACTACCTGCTGACACCATTCCACACCATGCTGACACTATTCCACAGCCTGCTGACACTATTCCACTACATTTTCAAGCTGTTTCGATATTATATGAAAGCAAGATTTGCTTTTTTGCTTAAAAAAGACCATCAGGTTTGATTGAGCTGTTTTGTCTTGTAGTAATGTGGTGCCTGTATTTCCTTAAATCTTATTTTAGCAATATATGTCAAAATATTTAATAATATATTTTTTGGGCAGTCGGTGCCCCAACAGGTTCATTGGACACAGTGTGTTGGACACAGTCACTCCTATAAATATAAAATAGAGGTCTATAGAGCCTGTCTGCATTCCTGATTATTATTTTACTAGGCAAGTCAGTTAAGAACAAATTCTTATTTTCAATGACGGCCTAGGAACAGTGGTTTAACTGCCTGTTCAGGGGCAGAACGACAGAGTTGTACCTTGTCAGCTTGGGGATTTGAACTTGCAACCTTTTTCGGTTACTAGTCCAATGCTCTAACCACTAGGCTACCCTGCCACCCCTTTTTAAGCCGTTAGCTTAGCTGTAATACTGACATAAGCTCGGAATGTCACGACTTCCGCCGAAGTCGGTCCCTCTCCTTGCTCAGGCGGCATTCGGTGGTTGGCGTCGCCGGCCTTCTAGCCATCGTCGATCCACCTTTCATTTTCCATTTGTTTTGTCTTGTCTTGCCCACACCTGGTTCCAATTCTATCAATTACATGTTGTGTATTTAATCCTTTATTTATATAGCCCTTCGTACATCAGCTGATATCTCAAAGTGCTGTACAGAAACCCAGCCTAAAACCCCAAACAGCAAGCAATGCAGGTGTAGAAGCACGGTGGCTAGGAAAAACTCCCTAGAAAGGCCAAAACCTAGGAAGAAACCTAGAGAGGAACCAGGCTATGTGGGGTGGCCAGTCCTCTTCTGGCTGTGCCGGGTGGAGATTATAACAGAACATGGCCAAGATGTTCAAATGTTCATAAATGACCAGCATGGTCCAATAATAATAAGGCAGAACAGTTGAAACTGGAGCAGCAGCACGGCCAGGTGGACTGGGGACAGCAAGGAGTCGTCATGTCAGGTAGTCCTGAGGCATTGTCCTAGGGTTCAGGTCCTCCGAGAGAGAGAGAGAAAGGGAGAATTAGAGTGAGCACACTTAAATTCACACCGGACACCGAATAGGACAGGAGATGTACTCCAGATATAGCAAACTGACCCTCGCCCCCCGACACATAAACTACTGCAGCATAAATACTGGAGGCTGAGACAGGAGGGGTCAGGAGACACTGTGGCCCCATCCGAGGACACCCCCGGACAGGGCCAAACAGGAAGGATATATGGTGGCTAGCTATAACAATCCGTTTGTACTGTAGCTATGGGTTGGGATTATGGTTAATTGTTTAGCTAGCTAGCTACATATCTTAACAAAAGACTCAACTTCGCCAGATGATTACATGGCCCATCAAGTTAGCCAGGTGTGTCCGGGGGTGATTAGGGCCATCTATTGTTTTTCATGAACATGTGTACATGTCTATACAATAGTGACCCATCCACTTAGCTTGATGTGGATGTGGGGTGGTTATAGCATTTCTTTCACATGACCCATCAATTTAGACAAGTGTGTCAGGGTAAGCGTTGCGTAATAATTATAAAATATTTATAGAATACATGTTTATTTGGATACTTTCTATTTTTGATACTATTCAGATATGCAAGTAACCATTTCATAGAACCATTTACACGTCTGTGTCCTGTGCATTTAACAAACTTTTTGATTTTTATTTTGCTATAGTTTGTGTTTACCAGAGACGGTAATGTGAATAACAACATGACCTGCACCAAAGTCAGATTATGATGTAGGCCAAGGACTAGATTAAGTGTGCTTTTTTTTACATTGTGTTTTTCCTTATTGTAGGCTACTACTTTCACCACTTTTAGTCTTGAAATCTTTCGTTGTTTACGACTCTATCAATCAATCAAATGTATTTATAAAGCCCTTCTTACATCAGTTGATGTCTCAAAGTGCTGTACAGAAACCCAGCCTAAAACCCCAAACAGCAAGCAATGCAGGTGTAGAAGCACATTGGCTCGGAAAAACTCCCTAGAAAGGCCAAAACCTAGGAAGGAACCTAGAGAGGAAACAGGCTATGTGGGGTGGCCAGTCCTCTTCTGGCTGTGCCGGGTGGAGATTATAACAAAACATGTTCAAATGTTCATAAATGAACAGCATGGTCAAATAATAGGTCTGGGACAGGTAGCACGTCCGCTGAACAGGTCAGGATTCCATAGCCGCAGGCAGAACAGTTGAAACTGGAGCAGCAACACGGCCAGGTGGACTGGGGACAGCAAGGAGTCATCATGCCAGGTAGTCCTGAGGCATGATCCTACGGCTCAGGTCCTCCGAGAGAGAGAGAAAGAAAGAGAGAGAGAATTAGAGAGAACACACTTAAATTCACAACAGGACACCGGATAAGACAGGAGAAATACTCCAGATATAACAAACTGACCCTAGCCCCCCGACACAAACTACTGCAGCATAAATACTGGAGGCTGAGACAGGAGGGGTCAGGTGACACTGTGACCCCATCCGATGATACCCCCGGACAGGGCCAAACAGGCAGGATATAACCCCATCCACTTTGCCAAAGCACAGCCCCCACACCACTGGAGGGATACCTTCAACCACCAACTTACCATCCTGAGACAAGGCGGGTATAGCCCACAAAGATCTCCGCCACGGCACAACCCAAGGGGAGGGTGCCAACCCGGACAGGAAGATCACTTCAGTGACTCAACCCACTCAGGTGACGCACCCCTCCTAGGGACGGCATGGAAGAGCACCAGTAAGCCAGTGACTCAGACCCTGTAATAGGGTTAGAGGCAGAGAATCCCAGTGGAGAGAGGGGAACCCGCCAGCAAGGACGGTCCATTGCCTTTCCGTTCACCTTCACAATCCTGGGCCTACTACACTCAAGACTACACTCAATCATAGGACCTACTGAAGAGAAGAGTCTTCAGTAAAGACTTAAAGGTTGAGACCGAGTTTGCGTCTCTGACATGGGTAGGCAGACCATTCAATAAAAATGGATCTCTACAGGAGAAAGCCCTGCCTCCAGCTGTTTGCTTAGAAATTCTAGGGACAGTAAGGAGGCCTGCGTCTTGTAGCGTACGTGTAGGTATGTACAGCAGGACCAAATCGGAAAGATAGGTAGGAGCAAGCCCATGTAATGCTTTGTAGGTTAGCAGTAAAACCTTGAAATCAGCCCTTGCCTTAACAGGAAGCTAGTGTAGGGAGGCTAGCACTGGAGTAATATGATCACATTTCTTGGTTCTAGTCAGGATTCTAGCAGCCGTATTTAGCACTAACCAAAGTTTATTTAGTGCTTTATCCAGGTAGCCGGAAAGTAGAGCATTGCAGTAGTTTAACCTTGAAGTGACAAAAGCATGGATTAATTTTTCTGCATCATTTTTGGACAAAAAGTTTCTGATTTTTGTCATGTTACGTAGATGGAAAAAAACTGTGCTTGAAACAGTCTTGATATAAAATTGTTCGTCAAAAGAGAGATCAGAGTCCAGAATAACGCCGAGGTCCTTCATGGTTTTATTTGAGACGACCGTACAGCCATCAAGATTAATTGTCAGATTCAACAGAAGATCTCTTTGTTTCTTGAGACCTAGAACCAGCATCTCTGTTTTGTCCAAGTTTAAAAGTAGGACATTTGCCACCATCCACTTCCTTATGTCTGAAACACAGGCTTCCAGGGAGGGCAATTTTGTGGCTTCACCATGTTTCACTCTATTAAGCACATGGCCTCACACATGAATCCTGAAAGAGATGGGTGGGGATAAGGCTTAAGAGGGTGTGAACGATGCTGAAAAGGTGTAGACAAAGAAGAACTCTCCAGTAGGTGTACCAAAACATTCAAGGGTCATTTTCGCAAAAGTGGTTACAAGTTCATCAACTTTCAAAGCAGAATTACTTCCCGTTGTTCATCAACTCCAGTGTATGATATAACATTTTGTAGCTTTGAGTCTCTACTTTTCTCCAATGTCAAAAACACAACTTCAAATGTTGCAACATAAGAGCGAATGGAGGTGGTCGGTAACATATATACATTTGTTTAATAGCATTACCCTGTAAAGTCCATTATCCCCTTTTTGTTTTGCTATTTGAGAAGGTTTTAATCCTAAACAACCTGCCTACGCGTTGCTTTTTTAAATTTATTTTTAACACGCTTTGTGATTCTATGAAAAGGGCTATGTAATTTATTATTATCATTATTACTAGACCAACATTTCTACTGTCATAGCTCAAAGCTGTGTGCTGGAAAACCTTGGTAGAGAATGGTTGAAATATCCACAGTGGTGCTCATATAAAATGTCCTTTCTTTTTTTTCGGCTTCAGACCTATGCCTATTTCTCACTTAAAACATTGTTTGTTTGTTTTTTTAATTTCCATGTTGTTGTTTTTACACTGGAAGGTGATTTTCTGTTAAAAGGTTCATAATACAACATTTCCACATGCAAATCATTATTTATTTGAGCAACCAAAATGCTGTCATTGGCAGTGGTATTGTAACCTCTAATAGCTCAAATCTGTTTTGAACTAACTGTTAAAGTATGCAGTCTCTGATAAAAGTTCTGGACCCTAATGGCACAGGCGATGGATTGCTGATTTAAACCCCTCGTCTTGCTTGCTGGTTGCTCATAGCTCAAAACAAACTATTTTAAAGGATGTACAGTATTTGCCATGAATAACCAAAAGAAATTGTCAGCAGTTTTCAGAATGTGAATATCTCAATTGATTGTGACAGTCTGACGTTGTAAAAAAATCTGCCTCAATTCCCATTGAAAGCAAAAGTAAAATGGTTATAAAAAGTCATTGACTTCTAAAGGTCGTATAACTCAGCCATAGATGGGTGAGTTGATAACGTCACGAAAAAAAGATGTTCGCGCTTCAATGGGGCAGACGTAAGTGTGTGGTTATGATTCTAGATGGCCAGATACATTCGCAACAATAACAAGAAACTGCCAAGTGGGCTATCGTAAGTGACTGGTTTCATCTTGTTCTTGGTTTCATCTTGTTCTTCATGGCAATGTTAATATGGCAAAAAATTCGCTAGCTAGCTAATCAACAACTGTAACGATGTATTTTAAAAGACAATAAGCGCTCGTTGTGTACATCTATTTATGTTTTCATTAGTTTACATCAGCAATCTAAGCCAAACCCATCTGTTTTTCCCAATAGTTGCGCATGCGTCGATTTTCTTGCTGAACAACCAACCCGTCTATAGGAAATTAAGAAAGATACCCCGTGTACACTAGAGCCACATCTTGTGCCTTTCACAGCTTGTTGTAGTTATGCATCCTATACATTAATATAATCCTGGTTTGGGGTGGTGGGTGTTATATTTCAAAAACATTCACTGTGATTGATACTAACCCAACAAACGCCTCAGTCTTTGATACTTCGTTTTGAAGATTCTATGAGACAGATTACCACTTGTTCTGGCTTTGTTGGGGATGTAATGCTGTTTGAGTCTGACAACTCATTTAGATTTGTGCTTCTTCATCTCTGCCACCTTCAAACGAGTCAGTCAGTGTGTACAACTGAGGCTCTGTTTATCTGTTTACATGTCATGTTTAGCTAGCCATTTGTTTTCTCCGCCGTTTGAGTTGTATCCTGTCTGACAGTGAAGTGTGGCTCTTACCGCAGATAGAACAATGAGCCAGATATTTGACGGGTGTAAATGTGAAGCATCCGGTTGGCGTTTCCACTCACTGCCAAATATGGTGATGAGAGGAAGCCTAGTGGCCAGGAGTGGGAGAAGATGGAGTGAGATGGATTTTGGCCGACATTCTTGCTAATTGTCTCATCAAAGAAACATTTGATCGCCATACAGTTTTCTGTTTCCGAAACTAGAATAAGTAACAAACAGAGTGGACTACGTTTTGTAGACTTTACCCATTGTCAAAGTTTCTCCGAACTGCGTTGTTTAGAAGGAGTGCAAGGGAGAATTGAGTTATTGCACACGCCCACTTCACACAGTGGGCGTTCTCAAATCAAATTTTATTTGTCACATACACATAGTTAGCAGATGTTAATGTGAGTGTAGCGAAATGCTTGTGCTTCTAGTTCCGACAATGCAGTAATAACCAACAAGTAATCTAACTAACAATTCCAAAACTACTGTCTTATACACAAGTGTAAGGGGATAAAGAATATGTACATAAAGATATATGAATGAGTGATGGTACAGAGCAGCATAGGCAAGATACAGTAGATGGTATCGAGTACAGTATATACATATTTATTTACCTTTATTTTTACTAGGCAAGTCAGTTTAGAACAAATTCTTATTTTCAATGACGGCCTAGTGTAGTGTAACAGTATAAGTTTAAAACATCCCCTTGCGCGAACCAGGGACCTTCTGCACACATCAACAACAGTTCACCAACTGAAACGCTATTTAGCGCACCGCTAACTAAGCTAGCCGTTTCACTAGGAAAAGTGGGTTAAATGCCTGTTCAGGGGCAGAACGACAGATTTGTACCTTGTCAGATCGGGGACTCGAACTTGCAACCTTTCGGTTACTAGTCCAACGCTCTAACCACTAGGCTACACTGCCGCCCCATATGAGATGAGTATGTAAACAAAGTGGCATAGTTAAAGTGGCTAGTGATACATGTATTACATAAAGATGCAGTGGATGATATAGAGTACAGTATATACGTATACATGTGAGATGAATAATGTAGGGTATGTAAACATTATATTAGGTAGCATTGTTTAAAGTGGCTAGTGATATATTTGACATCATTTCCCATCAATTCCCATTATTAAAGTGGCTGGAGTTGAGTCAGTGTGTTGGCAGCAGCCACTCAATGTTAGTGGTTGCTTTTTAACAGTCTGATGGCCTTGAGATAGAAGCTGTTTTTCAGTCTCTCGGTCCCAGCTTTGATGCACCTGTACTGACCTCGCCTTCTGGATGATAGCGGGGTGAACAGGCAGTGGCTCGGGTGGTTGTTGTCCTTGATGATCTTTATGGCCTTCCTGTAACATCGGGTGGTGTAGGTGTCCTGGAGGGCAGGTAGTTTGCCCCCGGTGATGCGTTGTGCAGACCTCACTACCCTCTGGAGAGCCTTACGGTTGTGGGCGGAGCAGTTGCCGTACCAGGCGGTGATACAGCCCGCCAGGATGCTCTCGATTGTGCATCTGTAGACGTTTGTGAGTGCTTTTGGTTGAAGAGGCGCTGCTGCGCCTTCTTCACGATGCTGTCTGTGTGGGTGGACCAATTCAGTTTGTCTGTGATGTGTATGCCGAGGAACTTAAAACTTACTACCCTCTCCACTACTGTCCCATCGATGTGGATAGGGGGGTGTTCCCTCTGCTGTTTCCTGAAGTCCACAATCATCTCCTTAGTTTTGTTGACGTTGAGTGTGAGGTTATTTTCCTGACACCACACTCCGAGGGCCCTCACCTCCTCCCTGTAGGCCATCTCGTCGTTGTTGGTAATCAAGCCTACCACTGTTGTGTCGTCCGCAAACTTGATGATTGAGTTGGAGGCGTGCGTGGCCACGCAGTCGTGGGTGAACAGGGAGTACAGGAGAGGGCTCAGAACGCACCCTTGTGGGGCCCCAGTGTTGAGGATCAGCGGGGTGGAGATGTTGTTGCCTACCCTCACCACCTGGGGGCGGCCCGTCAGGAAGTCCAGTACCCAGTTGCACAGGGCGGGGTCGAGACCCAGGGTCTCGAGCTTGATGACGAGCTTGGAGGGTACTATGGTGTTAAATGCCGAGCTGTAGTCGATGAACAGCATTCTCACATAGGTATTCCTCTTGTCCAGATGGGTTAGGGCAGTGTGCAGTGTGGTTGAGATTGCATCGTCTATGGACCTATTTGGGCGGTAAGCAAATTGGAGTGGGTCTAGGGTGTCAGGTGTCAGGTGTCAGGTAGGTCTCTAATTAACATATGCAAATAAATGCTAGAACACGCCAATAGGATCTCACTAGCTCGTGCTTTACTCTGCCCACCTGCTTGCTTGTTCTGCCCACTATGATTAATTTGCTCCCATTGGTAACGACAGGCTCTGGTCTATCTTGGGTTAGTTATAAAAATCTTTGTCTTACCAACAGATAGAATAATGAGGGTTAGTTATATAAAATCTTTGCTGTACCGTAGCTTCGACTATGGGGAAGCTAGCTTGCTAGTGTTGCTAAAGCTCATTACATGCATTGTAGTGTAGCAGCGTGACAAGTTTGGGGTTGGTTTTGAACTGATGTAGCTAGCTAGCTACAGTATGTTTTGTGGGAAAATGTTACATTTACATTACATTTAAGTCATTTAGCAGACGCTCTTATCCAGAGCGACTTGCAAATTGGTAATGTTAGACTAGCATTTGGACGTGAGCTAGCTAAAGTTAGATCACGTCCAGCTCACGTGAGTTAGCCCAAATCTGTTGCCCCTACAAACGTATTCAGTCTGTGTTAGGGTTTTCTATAGGCGAAGGAGAGTCGGACCAAAATGCGGCGTGTAGATTGCGATCCATGTTTAATAAACAAAAGTAAACACGAATCAATTACAAAAACAACAAACGTAACGAAAACCGAAACAGCCTATACTGGTGTAAATTAACACAGAACAGGGACATAAGGACAATCACCCACGAAACACTCAAAGAATATGGCTGCCTAAATATGGTTCCCAATCAGAGACAACGATAAACACCTGCCTCTGATTGAGAACCACTTCAGACAGCCATAGACTTACCTAGAACACCCCACTAAGCTACAATCCCAATACCTATGAAAAAAACCCAAGACAAAACACACCACATACAAAACCCCATGCCACACCCTGGCCTGACCAAAGAAATGAAGAAAACACAACATACTAAGACCAGGGTGTGACAGTCTGAAAAGTAACAAGTCTAATGGACACTTTATGGATTCTGTAATCTCATTCTTATCCAAATCCTAGGTATTGAGCTCGGTCTGGGCAACAAAATTATGTTTTCCTAATGCTAAGGACCCTGTTAAAAATCTGGTACTTGGTTCTCAACAAGGTGGTTCATGAAGAGAGGCAGGGAGTGTCTTGTGTATCTCTAATCAAGGTGATTTGCTAATTTTAATCGACATTGGTGTCATATTGGCTTAGATATGATCAGCGGAGACCCGTCACTCAGGGCAGAGCCCCACCCACATGTTGCCTGTTTTTTAAGACATTAATACGTATCACATATCAGTTTACAAACAATGTAAAAATATATATATATTTGAGTTTATAAAGTCGCATACAAACATGGTCTCTTTTTTGATTTCTTGAGTAAGAGAGGACGTAAGGCAACTCCAAAATGCAGGTGTTTCAGCCGAGCTCAGTGCTTTCTGTGGTGGTGGGGCAGCCAGTGGAAAATACACAACATTGGTTATGTTCTCTAGTTGGCTATTAGCTCAGTGTTCTGCCACTCATGGGGACACAACGTGACCGCAAAATCTACGGGGAGTGTTCAAAACTTCAAGCCACTTGGGTGCTGCCATAGAGTTACATAAGAAGTGCCCATCCAAGAAGGTGCAAGGTCATTGGCCATAGATAAAGTGACGTCAAATCACATTATATCTACAGTAGCTTTGATTGGACTGATCATGTCAACATCATACTTTCAAAATCTTAGCTAGCAAACTAGGCAAGCAGTCATCATCATGAATCAAGTCAACAATTTGCTGCCAAATCATTTTCAATCCTTGTCATATGAAGATAAATTATAGATAAAACGTATCGGTGCTCATCGGACATAAACATAAACACAGTGGACATGAACATTACACAACCAGTTGGAAATCACAATTTCAAAAATGATTGGCGTTGCAAATCGATCACTAGCCTGCTATTCAGTGGAGTGGGTGTGTGGTTCAAGTCTGGGTTTAAGGGTCTCTTTTTCCAAGGATAAACATTCACATGCAACACCAACACCATGAGCCAGAAACGTTTGAATACATTGGCCATTCTGTCTCTGTACATTTCAAAAGTGATGAACAAATAGTTATATTGACTTTGTTCATCCGAGCTCCTCATTAATGTCTTAGTCGAAATTCCAGATTGCCTCTTATCCGCTTGTCATCCCCTTATGCCATAGTTTGTACATCTCAATTGTCAGTAGAAACCACATTTGTTTAAGCAAGTCAGCCATATCAGCTATGTGTTTTAAAAAGGCAGTAAATGAGGCTGAATGAACTGTTTCGCTGCCAGACAAGGCTCCGCTGATAACCAGGTGTAGTGGTGGTAAGGATTCACTCCATGGTGCTGCCAGACAAGGCCCCACTGATAACCAGGTGTAGTGATGGTAAGGAGTCACTCCATGGTGCTGCCAGACAAGGCTCCGCTGATAACCAGGTGTAGTGGTGGTAAGGATTCACTGCATGGTGCTGCCAGACAAGGATCCACTGATAACCAGGTGTAGTGGTGGTAAGGATTCACTCCATGGTGCTGCCAGACAAGGCCCCACTGATAACCAGGTGTAGTGGTGGTAAGGAGTCACTCCATGGTGCTGCCAGACAAGGCTCCGGTGATAACCAGGTGTAGTGGTGGTAAGGAGTCACTCCATGGTGCTGCCAGACAAGGCCCCACTGATAACCAGGTGTAGTGGTGGTAAGGATTCACTGCATGGTGCTGCCAGACAAGGCCCCACTGATAACCAGGTGTAGTGGTGGTAAGGATTCACTCCATGGTGCTGCCAGACAAGGCTCCGCTGATAACCAGGTGTAGTGGTGGTAAGGAGTCACTCCATGGTGCTGCCAGACAAGGCTCCGCTGATAACCAGGTGTAGTGGTGGTAAGGATTCACTGCATGGTGCTGCCAGACAAGGTTCCGCTGATAACCAGGTGTAGTGGTGGTAAGGATTCACTGCATGGTGCTGCCAGACAAGGATCCACTGATAACCAGGTGTAGTGGTGGTAAGGATTCACTCCATGGTGCTGCCAGACAAGGCCCCACTGATAACCAGGTGTAGTGGTGGTAAGGAGTCACTCCATGGTGCTGCCAGACAAGGCTCCGGTGATAACCAGGTGTAGTGGTGGTAAGGAGTCACTCCATGGTGCTGCCAGACAAGGCTCCGCTGATAACCAGGTGTAGTGGTGGTAAGGAGTCACTCCATGGTGCTGCCAGACAAGGCCCCACTGATAACCAGGTGTAGTGGTGGTAAGGAGTCACTCCATGGTGCTGCCAGACAAGGCTCCGCTGATAACCAGGTGTAGTGGTGGTAAGGAGTCACTCCATGGTGCTGCCAGACAAGGCCCCACTGATAACCAGGTGTAGTGGTGGTAAGGAGTCACTCCATGGTGCTGCCAGACAAGGCTCCGGTGATAACCAGGTGTAGTGGTGGTAAGGATTCACTGCATGGTGCTGCCAGACAAGACTCCACTGATAACCAGGTGTAGTGGTGGTAAGGAGTCACTGCATAGTGCTGCCAGATAAGGCTCCTCTGATAACCAGGTGTAGTGGTGGTAAGGAGTCACTCCATGGTGCTGCCAGACAAGGCCCCACTGATAACCAGGTGTAGTGGTGGTAAGGATTCACTGCATGGTGCTGCCAGACAAGGCCCCACTGATAACCAGGTGTAGTGGTGGTAAGGATTCACTCCATGGTGCTGCCAGACAAGGCTCCGCTGATAACCAGGTGTAGTGGTGGTAAGGAGTCACTCCATGGTGCTGCCAGACAAGGCTCCACTGATAACCAGGTGTAGTGGTGGTAAGGATTCACTGCATGGTGCTGCCAGACAAGGTTCCGCTGATAACCAGGTGTAGTGGTGGTAAGGATTCACTCCATGGTGCTGCCAGACAAGGTTCCGCTGATAACCAGGTGTAGTGGTGGTAAGGATTCACTCCATGGTGCTGCCAGACAAGGCTCCGCTGATAACCAGGTGTAGTGGTGGTAAGGATTCACTCCATGGTGCTGCCAGACAAGGCTCCGCTGATAACCAGGTGTAGTGGTGGTAAGGAGTCACTCCATGGTGCTGCCAGACAAGGCTCCGCTGATAACCAGGTGTAGTGGTGGTAAGGATTCACTGCATGGTGCTGCCAGACAAGGCTCCGCTGATAACCAGGTGTAGTGGTGGTAAGGAGTCACTCCATGGTGCTGCCAGACAAGGCTCCGCTGATAACCAGGTGTAGTGGTGGTAAGGAGTCACTCCATGGTGCTGCCAGACAAGGCTCCGCTGATAACCAGGTGTAGTGGTGGTAAGGATTCACTGCATGGTGCTGCCAGACAAGGCTCCGCTGATAACCAGGTGTAGTGGTGGTAAGGAGTCACTCCATGGTGCTGCCAGACAAGGCTCCGCTGATAACCAGGTGTAGTGGTGGTAAGGAGTCACTCCATGGTGCTGCCAGACAAGGCCCCACTGATAACCAGGTGTAGTGGTGGTAAGGATTCACTGCATGGTGCTGCCAGACAAGGCTCCGCTGATAACCAGGTGTAGTGGTGGTAAGGAGTCACTCCATGGTGCTGCCAGACAAGGCTCCGGTGATAACCAGGTGTAGTGGTGGTAAGGAGTCACTCCATGGTGCTGCCAGACAAGGATCCACTGATAACCAGGTGTAGTGGTGGTAAGGATTCACTCCATGGTGCTGCCAGACAAGGCTCCGGTGATAACCAGGTGTAGTGGTGGTAAGGAGTCACTCCATGGTGCTGCCAGACAAGGCTCCGCTGATAACCAGGTGTAGTGGTGGTAAGGAGTCACTCCATGGTGCTGCCAGACAAGGCTCCGCTGATAACCAGGTGTAGTGGTGGTAAGGAGTCACTCCATGGTGCTGCCAGACAAGGCTCCGCTGATAACCAGGTGTAGTGGTGGTAAGGATTCACTGCATGGTGCTGCCAGACAAGGCCCCGCTGATAACCAGGTGTAGTGGTGGTAAGGATTCACTGCATGGTGCTGCCAGACAAGGCCCCACTGATAACCAGGTGTAGTGGTGGTAAGGATTCACTCCATGGTGCTGCCAGACAAGGCTCCGCTGATAACCAGGTGTAGTGGTGGTAAGGAGTCACTCCATGGTGCTGCCAGACAAGGCTCCGCTGATAACCAGGTGTAGTGGTGGTAAGGATTCACTGCATGGTGCTGCCAGACAAGGTTCCGCTGATAACCAGGTGTAGTGGTGGTAAGGATTCACTGCATGGTGCTGCCAGACAAGGATCCACTGATAACCAGGTGTAGTGGTGGTAAGGATTCACTCCATGGTGCTGCCAGACAAGGCCCCACTGATAACCAGGTGCAGTGGTGGTAAGGAGTCACTCCATGGTGCTGCCAGACAAGGCTCCGGTGATAACCAGGTGTAGTGGTGGTAAGGAGTCACTCCATGGTGCTGCCAGACAAGGCTCCGCTGATAACCAGGTGTAGTGGTGGTAAGGAGTCACTCCATGGTGCTGCCAGACAAGGCCCCACTGATAACCAGGTGTAGTGGTGGTAAGGAGTCACTCCATGGTGCTGCCAGACAAGGCTCCGCTGATAACCAGGTGTAGTGGTGGTAAGGAGTCACTCCATGGTGCTGCCAGACAAGGCCCCACTGATAACCAGGTGTAGTGGTGGTAAGGAGTCACTCCATGGTGCTGCCAGACAAGGCTCCAGTGATAACCAGGTGTAGTGGTGGTAAGGATTCACTGCATGGTGCTGCCAGACAAGACTCCACTGATAACCAGGTGTAGTGGTGGTAAGGAGTCACTGCATAGTGCTGCCAGATAAGGCTCCTCTGATAACCAGGTGTAGTGGTGGTAAGGAGTCACTCCATGGTGCTGCCAGACAAGGCCCCACTGATAACCAGGTGTAGTGGTGGTAAGGATTCACTGCATGGTGCTGCCAGACAAGGCCCCACTTATAACCAGGTGTAGTGGTGGTAAGGATTCACTCCATGGTGCTGCCAGACAAGGCTCCGCTGATAACCAGGTGTAGTGGTGGTAAGGAGTCACTCCATGGTGCTGCCAGACAAGGCTCCGCTGATAACCAGGTGTAGTGGTGGTAAGGATTCACTGCATGGTGCTGCCAGACAAGGTTCCGCTGATAACCAGGTGTAGTGGTGGTAAGGATTCACTCCATGGTGCTGCCAGACAAGGTTCCGCTGATAACCAGGTGTAGTGGTGGTAAGGATTCACTCCATGGTGCTGCCAGACAAGGCTCCGCTGATAACCAGGTGTAGTGGTGGTAAGGATTCACTCCATGGTGCTGCCAGACAAGGCTCCGCTGATAACCAGGTGTAGTGGTGGTAAGGAGTCACTCCATGGTGCTGCCAGACAAGGCTCCGCTGATAACCAGGTGTAGTGGTGGTAAGGATTCACTGCATGGTGCTGCCAGACAAGGCTCCGCTGATAACCAGGTGTAGTGGTGGTAAGGAGTCACTCCATGGTGCTGCCAGACAAGGCTCCGCTGATAACCAGGTGTAGTGGTGGTAAGGAGTCACTCCATGGTGCTGCCAGACAAGGCTCCGCTGATAACCAGGTGTAGTGGTGGTAAGGATTCACTGCATGGTGCTGCCAGACAAGGCTCCGCTGATAACCAGGTGTAGTGGTGGTAAGGAGTCACTCCATGGTGCTGCCAGACAAGGCTCCGCTGATAACCAGGTGTAGTGGTGGTAAGGAGTCACTCCATGGTGCTGCCAGACAAGGCCCCACTGATAACCAGGTGTAGTGGTGGTAAGGATTCACTGCATGGTGCTGCCAGACAAGGCTCCGCTGATAACCAGGTGTAGTGGTGGTAAGGAGTCACTCCATGGTGCTGCCAGACAAGGCTCCGGTGATAACCAGGTGTAGTGGTGGTAAGGAGTCACTCCATGGTGCTGCCAGACAAGGATCCACTGATAACCAGGTGTAGTGGTGGTAAGGATTCACTCCATGGTGCTGCCAGACAAGGCTCCGGTGATAACCAGGTGTAGTGGTGGTAAGGAGTCACTCCATGGTGCTGCCAGACAAGGCTCCGCTGATAACCAGGTGTAGTGGTGGTAAGGAGTCACTCCATGGTGCTGCCAGACAAGGCTCCGCTGATAACCAGGTGTAGTGGTGGTAAGGAGTCACTCCATGGTGCTGCCAGACAAGGCTCCGCTGATAACCAGGTGTAGTGGTGGTAAGGATTCACTGCATGGTGCTGCCAGACAAGGCCCCGCTGATAACCAGGTGTAGTGGTGGTAAGGAGTCACTCCATGGTGCTGCCAGACAAGGCTCCGCTGATAACCAGGTGTAGTGGTGGTAAGGAGTCACTCCATGGTGCTGCCAGACAAGACTCCACTGATAACCAGGTGTAGTGGTGGTAAGGAGTCACTCCATGGTGCTGCCAGACAAGGCTCCGCTGATAACCAGGTGTAGTGGTGGTAAGGATTCACTCCATGGTGCTGCCAGACAAGGCTCCGCTGATAACCAGGTGTAGTGGTGGTAAGGAGTCACTCCATGGTGCTGCCAGACAAGGCTCCTCTGATAACCAGGTGTAGTGGTGGTAAGGAGTCACTCCATGGTGCTGCCAGACAAGGCTCCTCTGATAACCAGGTGTAGTGGTGGTAAGGAGTCACTCCATGGTGCTGCCAGACAAATCAAATCAAATCAAATTTATTTATATAGCCCTTCGTACATCAGCTGATATCTCAAAGTGCTGTACAGAAACCCAGCCTAAAACCCCAAACAGCAAGCAATGCAGGTGTAGAAGCACGGTGGCTAGGAAAAACTCCCTAGAAAAGCCAAAACCTAGGAAGAAACCTAGAGAGGAACCAGGCTATGTGGGGTGGCCAGTCCTCTTCTGGCTGTGCCGGGTAGAGATTATAACAGAACATGGCCAAGATGTTCAAATGTTCATAAATGACCAGCATGGTCGAATAATAATAAGGCAGAACAGTTGAAACTGGAGCAGCAGCACGGCCAGGTGGACTGGGGACAGCAAGGAGTCATCATGTCAAGTAGTCCTGGGGCATGGTCCTAGGGCTCAGGTCAGTTGAAACTGGAGCAGCAGCACGGCCAGGTGGACTGGGGACAGCAAGGAGTCATCATGTCAGGTAGTCCTGGGGCATGGTCCTAGGGCTCAGGTCCTCCGAGAGAGAGAAGGAGAGAATTAGAGAACGCACACTTAGATTCACACAGGACACCGAATTGGACAGGAGAAGTACTCCAGATATAACAAACTGACCCCAGCCCCCGACACATAAACTACTGCAGCATAAATACTGGAGGCTGAGACAGGAGGGGTCAGGAGACACTGTGGCCCCACCCGAGGACACCCCCGGACAGGGCCAAACATGAAGGATATAACCCCACCCACTTTGCCAAAGCACAGCCCCCACACCACTGGAGGGATATCTTCAACCACCAACTTACCATCCTGAGACAAAGCTGAGTATAGCCCGCAAAGATCTCCGCCACGGCACAACCCAAGGGGGGGGGCGCCAACCCAGACAGGATGACCACATCAGTGAATCAACCCACTCAGGTGACGCACCCCCTCCAGGGACGGCATGAGAGAGCCCCAGCAAGCCAGTGACTCAGCCCCTGTAACAGGGTTAGAGGCAGAGAATCCCAGTGGAAAGAGGGGAACCGGCCAGGCAGAGACAGCAAGGGTGGTTCGTTGCTCCAGAGCCTTTCCGTTCACCTTCCCACTCCTGGGCCAGACTACACTCAATCATATGACCCACTGAAGAGATGAGTCTTCAGTAAAGACTTAAAGGTTGAGACAAGGCTCCGCTGATAACCAGGTGTAGTGGTGGTAAGGAGTCACTCCATGGTGCTGCCAGACAAGGCTCTGCTGATAACCAGGTGTAGTGGTGGTAAGGATTCACTGCATGGTGCTGCCAGACAAGGCTCCGCTGATAACCAGGTGTAGTGGTGGTAAGGAGTCACTCCATGGTGCTGCCAGACAAGGCTCCGCTGATAACCAGGTGTAGTGGTGGTAAGGAGTCACTCCATGGTGCTGCCAGACAAGGCTCCGCTGATAACCAGGTGTAGTGGTGGTAAGGATTCACTCCATGGTGCTGCCAGACAAAGCTCCACTGATAACCAGGTGTAGTGGTGGTAAGGATTCACTGCATGGTGCTGAAAACAAAGCTCTGCTGTTGAGACAGCTTTATGTCGGCCCTAACAGTTTGTGGGCACCGTATGTCACCGTTATAGTGCAATTAATGTATTGTTCAGGGTTGTGTTGTGTAGTGGCTTTGCTGGCATTCATCTAAAATCATTATGTGTTTGCCCCACCAAGATTTACATGCTAAAATCATTTAGTGTTTGCCCCACCAAGATTTACATGCTAAAATCACCACTGGATATGATGGTAGGTGAGATTTGAATTTAACATTGAGCTTCAACCAAAGTCTAAGCAATAAGGCACGAGGGGGTGTGCTAAATGGCCAATATACCACAACTAAGGGCTGTTCTTATGCACGACGCAATGCGGAGTGCCTGGACACAGCCCTTAGCCATGGTATATTGGCCATATACCACAAACCCCCGAGGTGCCTTATTGCTATTATGAACTGGTTATCAAGGTAATTATAGCAGTAAAAACATGTTTATGGTCTGATATACCACGGCTGTCAGCCAATCAGCATTCAGGGCTCAAACCACCCAGCCAATCAGCATTCAGGGTCCAAACCACTCAGCCAATCAGCATTCAGGGCTCAAACCATCCAGCCAATCAGCATTCAGGGTCCAAACCACCCAGCCAATCAGCATTCAGGGCTCTGACCACCCGGTTTATAATATTAATTTGATCCTTGCCATAAAACACCTTCTTCTGACTACTTTTTTCTGCACCTCTTTGTCTACATCAATTTACAATAATAATGTATACGCTGGCTATATCCATTTCAAATATTTATGGGACGATTGTCTGGGGTCTGGTTATGACTGTCTGTGTCTTTTATTAGTGACGGGAGAACTGTAACTTGAGTCGGAATGCAGTGGGCAGGGCTGCGCGCCACGGTGCGGTGGGTTGGTGCGCTCAATGCGCAGTCGGTCAATAGGCTACACATGTTTTGCGCCTCTCAGAGGACAGCGTCAAACTAAACCGTGACCGTGCTGAAATTAAATAAAAATAGGATATAATGGCTTCTATTCCACTGATGCTGCTACTTTTAATGTCTTCTTTGGCGCTTTACTGGGCAGTTTATACCGGACCGTTAAAACCGGAAATGTCCAACGGGACTTTTCATCACTTCTTCGTACCGGACGGAGATTATGAGGATAATGATGACCCCGAGCAATGTCAAATGCTTTTTAAATTCGCAGACCGACGTGCGTGTGGTGTCCATCACGATGAAGACAGCGATTCAGTGGTACGTGAAGACTTTATCATCGTGAAGCACCAAATTGAAGACGCCGCAAGGTTGTTGGAAAGCATCGGCATGAGTATTTCACACGACCTGGACGGAGAGGATAGCTATGAGAAGTTTCTCACAGGGAGATCACTCAGATCTCTGAGGCTTTTACAAGCGTGGAGAAATCTCTCCTGGAGTTGGAGGTCAAGTTTAAACAGAGTCAAGACAACGATCTGAGAGGGGAGAACCAGCTCAATGACTATGTTCTGAAGCCTATCTATGAAGTTAAGGACGCACTCAGGAGACAACGGACATTTCATTGGGACTCAAAGATAAACATGAACTGTTGTCTCTCATTGTTCGCAGTCAAGGCTCAAGGTTGAGTCGCCTCAAGGCAGATTATCTCAATGTATAATATAAATGTTAAAAACAATTTAATTTGTTACTATCTATGTAAAGGAATATATGTTACTCAGTGTGTGTGTGTGTGTGTGTGTGTGTGTGTGTGTGTGTGTGTGTGTGTGTGTGTGTGTGTGTGTGTGTGTGTGTGTGTGTGTGTGTGTGTGTCATATGACTATGACTCTTTAGCCCAATAAACACCTGGAAAGTTCATTGAGATTGAAAGGTTACTCTGTTCCTAGTCTCTTATCTCGCTCTATTTTTCTCTCTCTCTACTCCAACTCTCTCTCTCTCTCTCTCTCTCTCTCTACTCCAACTCTCTCTCTCTCTATCTCTCTCTCTCTCTATTTACTTTCCAAATTGTCTGTGACCCGTGTCTTTCTTCCTAGCTTGTAATGGTGTTATTTGGAAACACTTCTAAGGAAAACATCTCTACATTCCTCAGTAAGAGAGGACAGATGGGGAAAAGAGAGGAGAGCTCAGGGGAGAGATGAAAAGTGATCCTTAGCTAAATTATGCCTGGGCTATGCTGTGCTTAATGATCCTAAATTATGCCTGGGCTATGCTGTGCTTAATGATCCTAAATTATGCCTGGGCTATGCTGTGCTTAGTGATCCTAAATAATACCTGGGCTATGCTGTGCTTAGTGATCCTAAATTATGCCTGGGCTATGCTGTGCTTAGTGATCCTAAATAATACCTGGGCTATGCTGTGCTTAGTGATCCTAAATTATGCCTGGGCTATGCTGTGCTTAGTGATCCTAAATAATACCTGGGCTATGCTGTTCTTAGTGATCCTAAATTATGCCTGGGCTATGCTGTTCTCAGTGATCCCAAATTATGCCTGGGCTATGCTGTGCTTAGTGATCCCAAATTATGCCTGGGCTATGCTGTGCTTAGTGATCCTAAATTATGCCTGGGCTATGCTGTGCTTAGTGATCCTAAATTATGCCTGGGCTATGCTGTTCTCAGTGATCCCAAATTATGCCTGGGCTATGCTGTGCTTAGTGATCCCAAATTATGCCTGGGCTATGCTGTGCTTAGTGATCCTAAATTATGCCTGGGCTATGCTGTGCTTAGTGATCCCAAATTATGCCTGGGCTATGCTGTGCTTAGTGATCCTAAATTATGTATGGCTTGGCTGTCTGTGTTTCTAATGTAGCTATTCAGCCTTACTGTATAATGAGGTCTATGTTTTATACCCTTCCTTATGTTATCCCGGAGTCTTACCATTGATTCTACTTCAATCATGAAACAGACAACATCAGTTTGAATCACAGGCTTTAAAAAAACAAAACAATGTCATGTTACTGCGCATAATAAAAACCTAACATTTAAATCTCACCTGTGCTCTGACTGGCATGCCATGAGGAAAATGGTGTTGTGAGACGGTTTACTGTATAGGCGTCTTGCTTGAAAATGACTTCATCCAAATGACAGTTGACCATTTTTTTTAGTATGGCTTTTAAATGTATCTTCGTGCGATCAAGGAGTCTAAAAGAAGGGCAAATCGAAGAGCTCTTTGTGTGATGTTTTTTTTCTGTGCAGCTGGTGATGGTCTGAGGTGTTCCCAGTGGCCTGCTGCTATGCTATACTGCTGCTATGCTATACTGCTGCTATGCTATACTGCTGCTATGCTATACTGCTGCTATACTGCTGCTATGCTATACTGCTGCTATGCTATACTGCTGGTATACTATACTGCTGCTATGCTATACTGCTGCTATGCTATACTGCTGCTATGCTATACTGCTGGTATACTATACTGCTGCTATGCTATACTGCTGCTATGCTATACTGCTGGTATGCTATACTGCTGGTATGCTATACTGCTGGTATGCTATACTGCTGGTATACTATACTGCTGGTATGCTATATTGCTGCTATGCTATACTGCTGCTATGCTATACTGCTGGTATACTATACTGCTGCTATGCTATACTGCTGCTATGCTATACTGCTGCTATGCTATACTGCTGGTATACTATACTGCTGGTATGCTATACTGCTGCTATGCTATACTGCTGCTATGCTAGACTGCTGGTATACTATACTGCTGCTATGCTATACTGCTGCTATGCTATACTGCTGGTATACTATACTGCTGGTATGTTATTGGTATGCTATACTGCTGGTATGTTATTGGTATGCTATACTGCTGGTATGCTATTGGTATGCTATACTGCTGGTATATTATAGGTATGCTATACTGCTGGTATGCTATTGGTATGCTATACTGCTGGTATGCTATTGGTATGCTATACTGCTGGTATGCTATTGATATGCTATACTGCTGGTATGCTATTGGTATGCTATACTGCTAGTATGCTATTGATATGCTATACTGCTGGTATACTATACTGCTGGTATGCTATTGATATGCTATACTGCTGGTATACTATACTGCTGGTATGTTATTGGTATGCTATACAGCTGGTATGCTATTGGTATGCTAAACTGCTGGTATGCTATTGGTATGCTATACTGCTGGTATGCTATTGGTATGCTATACTGCTGGTATACTATACTGCTGGTATGCTATTGATATGCTATACTGCTGGTATACTATACTGCTCGTATGTTATTGGTATGCTATACTGCTGGTATGCTATTGGTATGCTATACTGCTGGTATGCTATTGGTATGCTATACTGCTGGTATGCTATTGGTACGCTTTACTGCTGGTATGCCATACTGCTGGTATGCTATTGGTAAGCTATACTGCTTGTATGCTATTGATATGCTATACTGCTGGTATGCCATACTGCTGGTATGCTATTGGTAAGCTATACTGCTTGTATGCTATTGATATGCTATACTGCTGGTATGCCATACTGCTGTTATGCTATACTTCTGGTGTGCTATAATGCTGGTATGCAATTGGTATGCTATACTGCTGGTATACTATACTGCTGGTATGCTATTGGTATACTATACTGCTGGTATACTATACTGCTGGTATGCTATTGTTATGCTATACTGCTGGTATGCTATACTGCTGGTATGCTATTGGTATACTATACTGCTGGTATGCTATTGGTATACTATACTGCTGGTATGCTATACTGCTGGTATGCTATAGTACACAATACTGCTGGTATGCTATACTGCTGGTATGCTATTGGTATGCTATACTGCTGATATGCTATACTGCTGGTATGCTATTGTATACTATACTGCTGGTATGCTATACTGCTGGTATGCTATTGGTATACTATACTGCTGGTATGCTATTGGTATACTATACTGCGGGTATGCTATACTGCTGGTATACTATTGGTATGCTGTACTGCTGATATGCTATTGGTATACTATACTACTGGTATGCTATACTGCTTGTATGCTATACTACTGGTATGCTATTGGTATGCTATACTGCTAGTATGCTATACTGCAGGTATGCTATTGGTATGCTGTACTGCTGGTATGCTATTGGTATACTATACTGCTGGTATGCTATACTGCTTGTATGCTATGCTGCTGGTATGCTATTGGTATGCTATACTGCTGGTATGCTATACTGCTGGTATGCTACTGTTTACTATACTGCTGGTATGCTGTACTGCTGATATGCTATCGGTATACTATACTGCTGGTATGCTATCAGTATTCTATACTGCTGGTATGCTATTGGTATGCTATACTGCTGGTATGCTATACTGCTGGTATGCTACTGTTTACTATACTGCTGGTATGCTGTACTGCTCTTATGCTATCGGTATACTATACTGCTGGTATGCTATCGGTATTCTATACTGCTGGTATGCTATCGGTATACTATACTGCTGGTATACTGCTGGTATACTATACTGCTGGTATGCTATTGGTATACTATACTGCTGCTATACTGCTGGTATTCTATACTGCTGGTATGCTTTTGGTATGATATACTGCTGGTATGCTATACTGCTGGTATGCTATTGGTATGTTCTACTGCTGGTATGCTATACTGCTGGTATGCTATTGGTATGCTATACTGCTGGTATGCTATACTGCTGGTATGTTATTTTAGCGTGCTATACTGCTGGTATGCTATACTGCTGGTATGCTATTGGTATGCTATACTGCTGGTATGCTATTGTATACTATACTGCTGGTATACTATATTGCTGGTATGCTATTGTATACTATACTGCTGGTATGCTATACTGCTGGTATGCTATACTGTTGGTATGCTATACTGCTGGTATGCTTTTGGTATACTATGCTGCTGGTATGCTATTGGTATACTATACTGCTGGTATACTATACTGCTGGTATGCTATACTGCTGGTATGCTATTGGTATGCTATACTGCTGGTATGCTATTGTATACTATACTGCTGGTATGCTATACTGTTGGTATGCTATTGGTATACTATACTGCTGGTATGCTATTGGTATACTCTACTGCTGGTATGCTATACTGCTGGTATGCTATAGTACACAATACTGCTGGTATGCTATACTGCTGGTATGCTATTGGTATACTATACTGCTGGTATGCTATCAGTATGCTATACTGCTAGTATGCTATTGGTATACTATACTGCTGGTATACTATACTGCTGGTATGCTATCAGTATGCTATACTGCTGGTATGCTATCAGTATGCTATACTGCTGGTATGCTATACTGCTGGTATGCTATACTGCTGGTATACTATACTGCTGGTATTCTATTTGTATACTATACTGCTGGTATGCTATACTGCTGGTATGCTATACTGCTGGTATACTATACTGCTGGTATTCTATTTGTATGCTATACTGCTGGTATGCTATACTGCTGGTATTCTATTTGTATACTATACTGCTGGTATGCTATACTGCTGGTATGCTATCAGTATGCTATACTGCTGGTATGCTATCAGTATGCTATACTGCTGGTATGCTATTTGTATACTAAACTGCTGGTATGCTATTTGTATACTATACTGCTGGTATGCTATACTGCTGGTATGCTATCAGTATGCTATACTGCTGGTATGCTATCAGTATGCTATACTGCTGGTATGCTATCAGTATGCTATACTGCTGGTATGCTATCAGTATGCTATACTGCTGGTATGCTCTCAGTATGCTATACTGCTGGTATGCTATTGGTATACTAAACTGCTGGTATGCTATCAGTATGCTATACTGCTGGTATGCTATACTGCTGGTATGCTATCAGTATGCTATACTGCTGGTATGCTATCAGTATGCTATACTGCTGGTATGCTATACTGCTGGTATGCTATACTGCTGGTATGCTATCAGTATGCTATACTGCTGGTATGCTATACTGCTGGTATGCTATACTGCTGGTATACTATACTGCTGGTATGCTATTGGTATACTAAACTGCTGGTATGCTATCAGTATGCTATACTGCTGGTATGCTATACTGCTGGTATGCTATACTGCTGGTATGCTATCAGTATGCTATACTGCTGGTATGCTATCAGTATGCTATACTGCTGGTATGCTATCAGTATGCTATACTGCTGGTATGCTATACTGCTGGTATGCTATACTGCTATACTATATTGTGTTCCTGATAAAATCCTGTTTTCATGGAAGTCAAGAACTAATTTCTGCTTGACGTACCACCCTGGTTATTTCTATCAGGACAGAGTGGTAGATCTAACACCATTTGGTTATGTCTTCTGAGATCAATTAGACCCTAAATGGACAATTAAGCTTTAGATTATTGAGTATGTTGGCTGTTCTCCCCTCTACCACGGAAAGTGGCCCTACCCTGCTTTGACTGTTGGCTGTTCTCCCCTCTACCATGGAAAGTGGCCCTACCCTGCTTTGACTGTTGGCTGTTCTTCCCTCTACCATGGAAAGTGGCCCTACCCTGCTTTGACTGTTGGCTGTTCTCCCCTCTACCATGGAAAGTGGCCCTACCCTGCTTTGACTGTTGGCTGTTCTTCCCTCTACCATGGAAAGTGGCCCTACCCTGCTTTGACTGTTGGCTGTTCTCCCCTCTACCACGGAAAGTGGCCCTACCCTGCTTTGACTGTTGGCTGTTCTCCCCTCTACCACGGAAAGTGGCCCTACCCGGCCTTTCCTGTTTTCTTAGCCTCTTACGGGAATGTTAAATAGTGATGTAATAGTGAAAGAGTGGGTGACCATGCAGAGAGATTGACGTTGTCACTTTCAACTGAACATTCAATTTGTGTCTAGTCTGTCACAGGAATCTCTTATCTGTATGGATTGTTTTTTTTCTATGCCTCTTCATTCTCCATCAAAGACTTACATTTCTGCTGTCATAATCCATAGGAAACATGACACATGTAGGTGTTATGTATCAGGTGTTGTTATTGCCCACATTGCCCAGTGATTGTGGTCAATAAATACATATCATCTGTGAGTCATAGTGCTCTGTTAATAATATGTGTGTAGGCTATAGTATAATTGTCGTGTGGAACGTTAGGCTGTTAAATTGACAGGTACAGAAAGCTTTGTCTCTTATAAGGCTCCAGAAAGCATGAGAAGAAAGTTAACATTTTTTGAGGGTTGTCCCCCCTCCCTGCTAGGACTGATGGAGTGCTGATTGATGGACACTGATGGACTGCTGATGGACACTGATGGAGTACTAGTGACAAAGACAGATACAATTGAAAGGCTGGGATTCTTGGGAATAAACATATTGTGTGCTGATAATACAGGCTTTCACATTCTGTTCTCTGGAGGATAGAAGTGGCTCAAGTGGAAACTCTCGACTACTGAATCTGGCCTCATTCCTCCTGACCACAGGAACAACCACAAAGCAGCTGCTAAGCGTGACCGTATTTTAAAGAGATTATCCATTATCCCCAGGAGGGAAGGATGGAGGCAGGGAGGCTGGGAAAGATTGGAGAGAGAGAGAGAGAGAGAGCCAGACGGGCTGCCATGGGTCAGAGGGGTGGAAGGGGCGACGGGTGTGGAGGGGTGACTGGGAGGGACTGGTTGTGATTTATTCTGTCAGGCTTCCCTCTTCCCTCCCGGCCCCAGCCTCCACCTCACGGCCCCAGCCTCCCCTCCCTGCCCCAGCCTCCACCTCACGGCTCCACGCTCCCCCTCACAGCCCCAGTCTCCCCTCATGGCTCCACCCTCCCCCTCACGGCCACAGTCTCCCCCTCATGGCCCCAGCCTCCACCTCACGGCCCCAGCCTCCCCTCCCTACCCCAGCCTCCACCTCACGGCTCCACCCTCCCCCTCACGGCCCCAGTCTCCCCCTCACGGCCCCAGCCTCCCTCTCACGCCCCAGCCTCCACCTCATGGCCCCAGCCTCCACCTCACGGCCCCAGCCTCCACCTCACGGCCCCAGCCTCCCCCTCACGGCCCCAGCCTCCCTCTCACGCCCCAGCCTCCACCTCACGGCCCCAGCCTCCCTCTCACGCCCCACCCTCCCCCTCACGGCCCCAGTCTCCCCCTCATGGCCCCAGCCTCCACCTCAATGCCCCAGCCTCCACCTCACGGCCCCAGCCTCCACTTTCCGGCCCCAGCCTCCCCTCCCAGCCCCGGTCTCCACTTCACGGCCCCAGCCTCCCCCTCCCAGCCCCGGCCTCCACTTCACGGCCCCAGCCTCCACCTCATGGCCTCAGCCTCCCCCTCATGGCCCCAGCCTCCCCCTCCCAGCCGCAGCCTCCACGTCACGGCCCCAGCCTCCACCTCACAGCCTCAGCCTCCACCTCACGGCCCCAGCCTCCACTTTCCGGCCCCAGCCTCCCCCTCCCAGCCCCGGCCTCCACTTCACGGCCCCAGCCTCCCCCTCCCAGCCCCGGCCTCCACTTCACGGCCCCAGCCTCCACCTCATAGCCTCAGCCTCCCCTCATGGCCCCAGCCTCCCCCTCCCAGCCGCAGCCTCCACGTCACGGCCCCAGCCTCCACCTCACAGCCTCAGCCTCCCTCTCACCGCCTCAGCCTCCCCCTCATGGCCCCAGCCTCCACTTTACGGACCCAGCCTCCCTCCCAGCCCCAGCCTCCACTTCACGGCCCCAGCCTCCATCTCACAGCCTCAGCCTCCCCTTCACGGTCCCAGCCTCCCCCTCACGGTCACAGCCTCCCCCTCACGGTCCCAGCCTCCACCTCATGGTCCCAGCCTCCACCTCATGGTCCCAGCCTCCCCCTCATGGCACCAGCCTCCCCCTTCGGCCCCAATCTCCCCTCTTCTTAAAACACTCATACACACTCTGCACAGCTGCACCACTCTGCTCCACTCCCCTCACCCAGCCCTGCCAAAGAACTGGGGCTCCATGCTTCCTGCCTTTGAGAAACCAAAGACAGTGGTCTGTGGGTGTTGCTGTAATTTTCACTTTTTTGGAAGGCTTAGAATCTACAAAGATGCTGTGGTTGAATGTCCTAAGCCACAATTGGCTGAATCTTTTAGAAAAATATTTTTTTTTTCCTCATGCTATCAGTTGTATGATGGAATCTGTTTTAAGAGAGATTTCTCCATGTCTGAAATGCAAAACAAATAATGCACAGTGGTGTACTCTTTCCTACCTCGTGATTCAAACAGGCCCAGTCAGACTGAGTTTGTTGTATTTGGCATGTTATCATTCACCAGTGGTGTATTTTCCTACTTGTGACTAATCTTAGACACATGGAAGGTAGGGTGAATACGGAGCGTATTGGGTAACACAAGACGGACAGCAGTGGAACTCAGGACTCTGGAGATGGGAAAAGGACCAATGAACCGGGAGACAGCTTGCGGGACTCTACCCGAAGGGGCAGATCCTGAGTGGAAAGCCATACCCCCCCGATAGGCTGGCCAACGACCTAATAAGGGTGCAGAATGCCTTCCAGAACTGAGACGAGAATCCCGATCGGAGACCATGTCTACCGGGAGTCCATGGATCCAGAAGATCTGCTGCTGGGCCGGCTCCTTGACAGAAGGTAGTTTGGGGAGAGGGATGAAATGGGCGGCCTTGAGAACCGGAAGGCGACTACCGTCAGAATGACAGTGTTGCCATCAGACGGAGGGAGCCCAATGACAAAGTCCAGAGGTATGAGACCAGGGACGATGAGGGACCGGTAGTGGCTGAAGGAGGCCAGAAGAGCCTGCCGTGGAGTCTTGTTCAGAACACACACTGTGCATGTGGCGACGAAGGCAGAGACATCAGGGACCATTGTGGGCAACCAGAAACGTTGTCAAAAGAAGGCTAGTGTACGACGGACCCTGGATGACAGGTCAGCCTGGAGCAATGAGCCCATTCCAGGACCCGGGACTGGACTGGATTAGGGACAAACAGCCGGTTAGCCGGGCCACCTTCAGGTCCAGGTTGGGGAGCGTTTGCCTCGCGGACCAGGTTCTCAATACCCCAATCCACAGTGACCGCAAGGCATGAGGTAGGGAGAATGGTTTCAGAGGTCAAGGGTGTGGCAGAGAAACTGGATAGGGTGGGAGAGGGTGTCAGGCTTTACATTCCTTGACCCTGGGCGGTAGGAAATGGTGAAGTTAAATCTGGTGAACAGGAGGGCCCACCGGGCCTGCCTGGAGTTGAGGCCCTTGGCTGTACAGAGATATTCCAGGTTTTTATGGTCGGTCCAGACCAGCAATGGCTGTTCTACTCCTTCCTGCCAGTGCCTTACAGCAATGCTCTACTTTCCGGCTACCCGGATAAAGCATTAAATAAACTTCAGTTAGTGCTAAATATGGCTGCTAGAATCCTGACTAGAACCATTTTTTAAAATCATATTACTCCAGTGCTAGCCTCCCTACACTGGCTTCCTGTTAAGGCAAGGGCTGATTTCAAGGTTTTACTGCTAACCTACAAAGCATTACATGGGCTTCCTCCTACCTATCTTTCCGATTTGGTGCTGCCGTACATACCTACACGTAAAGACGCAGGCCTCCTAATTGTCCCTAGAATTTCTAAGCAAACAGCTGGAGGCAGGGCTTTCTCTATATAGCTCAATTTTTATGGAATGGTCCGCCTACCCATGTGAGAGACGAGACTCGGTCTCAAACTTTAAGCCTTTATTGAAGATTCATCTCTTCAGTAGGTCCTATGATTGAGTGTAGTCTGGCCCAGGAGTGTGAAGGTGAACGGAAAGGCACTGGAGCAACGAACCGCCCTTGCTGTCTCTGCCTGGCCGGTTCCCCTCTCTCCACTGGGATTCTCTGCCTCTAACCCTATTACAGGGCTGAGTCACTGGCTTACTGGGGCTCTTCCATGTCAGTCCCTAGGAGGGGTGCATCACTTGAGTGGGTTGAGTCACTGACGTGCTCTTCCTGTCCAAGTTGGCACCCCCCTTGCCAGCCGGCGGAGATCTTCGTGGGCTATACTCAGCCTTGTCTTAGGATGGTAAGTTGGTGGTTAAGATACCCTCTAGTGGTGTGGGGGCTGTGATTTGGCAAAGTGGGTGGGTTATATTCTGCCTGTTTGGCCCTGTCTGGGGTATCATCGGATGGGGCCACAGTGTCTCCTGACCCTCCCTGTCTCAGCCTCCAGTACTTATGCTGCAGTAGTTTATGTGTCGGTGGGCTAGGGTCAGTCTGTTATATCTGGAGTATTTCCCTGTCTTATCCGGTGTCCTGTGTGAATTTAAGTATGCTCTCTCTAATTCTCTCTCTCTTTCTTTCTCTCTCGGAGGACCTGAGCCCTAGGACCATGTCTCAGGACTACCTGGCATGATGACTCCTTGTTGTCCCCAGTCCACCTGGCCGTGCTGCTGCTCAGTTTCAACTGTTCTGCCTGCGGCTATGGAACCCTGATCTGTTCACTGTGATTAATATATTTGACCATGCTGGTCATTTATGAACATTTGAACATCTTGGCCATGTTCTGTTATAATCTCCACCCGGCACCAGCCAGAAGAGGACTGGGCCACCCTCATAGCCTGGTTCCTCTCAGGTTTCTTCCTAGGTTTTGGCCTTTCTAGGGAGTTTTTCCTAGCCACTGAAAAAGCTTTCACACCTGCATTGCATGCTGTTTGGGGTTTTTAGGCTGGGTTTCTATACAGCACTTTGATGTATCAGCTGATGTAAAAAGGGCTATATAAATACATTTGATTTGATTTGATTTGCCTCCGCTCTTCCCAACTCCATCTTCACCGCCAGGAGTTCTCGGTTGCCAACATCGTAGTCCTCTCCGGCAGGATTGAGATGATGGGACAGGATGGCCCCACTCCAACATCCGGCATCCTCTTTCCACCACAAATTGACGCGAGGATGGGTGCTGTTGTGAACAATGATTCAGGTCCACAAAGGCTTTGTCGACAGCTGGAGACCACTTGAACGGTACCTTGGGAGAGGTCAGTGCCAGTGTGACATGTGAAACGGCTAGCTTAGTTAGCGGTGCGCGCTAAATAGCGTTTCAATCCTTAAGAGAGAGGTGAGTAGTTAGCTGTGGTGCTAACTAAGCTAACTAACGCTAAATAGCGTTTCAATCGGTGACGTCACTTGCTCTGAGAGTGGTTCCCCTTGCTCTGCAAGGGCTGTGGCTTTTGTGGAGATGGGTTAACGATGCTTCGTGGGTTACTGTTGATGATGTGTGCAGAGGGTCTCTGGTTCGCGCCCGGGTATGGGCGCAGGGGACGGACTCTACAGTTATACTGTTACACTGAGAGGGCACTGTAGTCCCGGATGAAACGGCGGTAGAAGTTTGCAAAAACTAAGACATCGTTAAACTGCACCTGGACATTCATCCTCCACTGCTTTCACCTCTCCAGGATCCATCTGAACATTGCCCTCAGCAATGACATATCCCAGAAAGGTGATGGTAGAGCGGTGACACTTCTCGCTTTCAGGAACAGGAGGCGCTGAAGGACCTGTCTGACATGAAGAACATATTCTTGTGCAGATCGAAAAAAACAGGATGTCGT
>NW_027009705.1:0-41169 GCF_036934945.1 Oncorhynchus masou masou
AACCATTCTGACACTCGACCGTCAGTCCGCTCACATCCTCGGAACAGGGAGTGTTAGATTGTCGTCAAGGCTTTATATAGTGGAGCTGTTAGAATGGTGTGTCTGAAAAGTTTTATAACCCATGTCTCTTCACGGGGCCACTGATTGAGCAGAGCCCTAACTCTTATGAAAACCCAAATTCCCTATTTGGAAGCTAAAATTACATTTAATCTCTTCACCAATAATTTTACATTCAAACATTTAAATTGAACAACAATCCATGTGAATCCGAAAACTACAATGTAGTTTCATCTAGTGGTAGAGTTTATGCCATCCCATCATTGATGAGAATGTCTTCAGATGACAACTGAACTGACATCATATTCATCAAGTACCACCGTACATATTCAATTGTTCGGATTACCAGAATATAGTTCATTTCCCCCACCTTCTGATGTTCCCCAGAATCTCCCATGTTAACCAACTATTTTTGCAAAATGCAACATCAGCAGGGCAGAGAGAGGAAAGAGGGGAAGTCTCCAGTCAGTGTGGGTAGAGTCCAGTCAGTGTGGGTAGAGTCCAGTCCGGGTGTGGGTAGAGTCCAGTCCGTGTGTGGGCAGAGTCCAGTCCGTGTGGGTAGAGTCCAGTCCGTGTGTGGGTAGAGTCCAGTCCGTGTGTGGGTAGAGTCCAGTCCGTGTGTGGGTAGAGTCCAGTCCGGTGTGGGCAGAGTCCAGTCCGTGCTGGTAGAGTCCAGTCAGTTTGGCAGAGTCCAGTCAGTGTGGGTAGAGTCCTAGTCAGTGTGGGTAGGCAGAGTCCAGTCAGTGTGTGGGTAGGGTAGAGTCCAGTCAGTGTGTGGTAGAGTCCAGTCAGTGTGTGGGTAGAGTCCAGTCAGTGTGTGGGTAGAGTCCAGTCAGTGTGTGGTAGAGTCCAAGTCAGTGTGTGGGTAGAGTCCAGTCAGTGTGTGGGTAGAGTCCAGTCAGTGTGTGGGTAGAGTCCAGTCAGTGTGTGGGTAGAGTCCAGTCAGTGTGGGTAGAGTCCAGTCAGTGGTGGGTAGAGTCCAGTCAGTGTGTGGGTAGAGTCCAGTCAGTGTGGGGTAGAGTCCAGTCAGTGTGTGGGTAGAGTCCAGTCAGTGTGGGTAGAGTCCAGTCAGTATGTGGGTAGAGTCCAGTCAGTGTGTGGGTAGAGTCCAGTCAGTGTGTGGGTAGAGCCCAGTCAGTGTGGGTAGAGTCCAGTCAGTGTGTGGGTAGAGTCCAGTCATGTGTGTGGGTAGAGTCCAGTCAGTGTGGGTAGAGTCCAGTCAGTGTGTGGGTAGAGTCCAGTCAGTGTGGGTAGAGTCCAGTCAGTGTGTGGGTAGAGTCCAGTCAGTGTGGGTAGAGTCCAGTCAGTGTGTGGGTAGAGTCCAGTCAGTGCGTGGGTAGAGTCCAGTCTGTGTGGGTAGAGTCCAGTCAGTGTGGGTAGAGTCCAGTCAGTGTGTGGGTAGAGTCCAGTCAGTGTGTGGGTAGAGTCCAGTCAGTGTGTGGGTAGAGTCCAGTCAGTGGTAGAGTCCAGTCAGTGTGTGGGTAGAGTCCAGTCAGTGCGTGGCAGAGTCCAGTCTGGTGTGGGTGAGATCCACTGGGCGTGGGTAGAGCCCAGTCAGTGGGTAGAGTCCAGTCAGTGTGTGGTAGAGTCCAGTCAGTGTGGGTAGAGTCCAGTCAGTGTGGGTAGATTCAGTCGGTGTGGGTAGAGTCCAGTCGGCGTGGATAGAGTCCAGTCAGTGTGTGGGTAGAGTCCAGTCAGTATGTGGGTAGAAGTCCAGTCAGTGTGTGTGTAAGTCCAGTCAGTGTGGGTAGAGCCCAGTCAGTGTGGGTAGAGCCCAGTCAGTGTGTGTGGGTAGAGTCAGTCTGTGTGGGTAGAGTCCAGTCTGTGTGTGGGTAGAGTCAGTCAGTGTGTGGGTAGAGTCCAGTCAGTGTGTGGGTAGAGTCCAGTCAGTGTGTGGGTAGAGTCCAGTCAGTGTGTGGGTAGAGTCCAGTCAGTGTGTGGGTAGAGTCCAGTCAGTGTGTGGGTAGAGTCCAGTCAGTGTGGGTAGAGTCCAGTCAGTGTGTGGTAGAGTCCAGTCAGTGTGTGGGTAGAGTCCAGTCAGTGTGGGTAGAGTCCAGTCAGTGTGTGGGTAGAGTCCAGTCAGTGTGGGTAGAGTCCAGTCAGTGTGGGGATAGAGTCCAGTCAGTGTGTGGGTAGAGTCCAGTCAGTGTGGGTAGAGTCCAGTCAGTATGTGGGTAGAGTCCAGTCAGTGTGGGTAGAGTCCAGTCAGTGTGTGGGTAGAGTCCAGTCAGTGTGGGTAGAGTCCAGTCAGTGTGTGGGTAGAGTCCAGTCAGTGTGTGGGTAGAGTCCAGTCAGTGTGTGGGTAGAGTCCAGTCAGTGTGTGGGTAGAGTCCAGTCAGTGTGGGTAGAGTCCAGTCAGTGTGTGGGTAGAGTCCAGTCAGTGTGGGTAGAGTCCAGTCAGTGTGTGGGTAGAGTCCAGTCAGTGCGTGGGTAGAGTCCAGTCAGTGTGGGGTAGAGTCCAGTCAGTGTGGGTAGAGTCCAGTCAGTGTGGGGTAGAGTCCAGTCAGTGTGGGTAGAGTCCAGTCAGTGTGGGTAGAGTCCAGTCAGTGTGGGTAGAGTCCAGTCAGTGTGTGGGTAGAGTCCAGTCAGTGTGTGGGTAGAGTCCAGTCAGTGTGTGGGTAGAGTCCAGTCAGTGTGTGGGTAGAGTCCAGTCAGTGTGTGGGTAGAGTCCAGTCAGTGTGGGTAGAGTCCAGTCAGTGTGTGGGTAGAGTCCAGTCAGTGTGTGGGTAGAGTCCAGTCAGTGTGTGGTAGAGTCCAGTCAGTGTGGGTAGAGTCCAGTCAGTGTGTGGGTAGAGTCCAGTCAGTGTGTGGATAGAGTCCAGTCAGTGTGTGGGTAGAGTCCAGTCAGTATGTGGGTAGAGTCCAGTCAGTGTGTGTGTAGAGTCAGTCAGTGTGTGGGTAGAGCCCAGTCAGTGTGGGTAGAGCCCAGTCAGTGTGTGGGTAGAGTCCAGTCTGTGTGTGGGTAGAGTCCAGTCTGTGTGTGGGTAGAGTCCAGTCAGTGTGTGGGTAGAGTCCAGTCAGTGTGTGGGTAGGAGGTCCAGTCAGTGTGTGGGTAGAGTCCGGTCAGTGTGTGGGTTGAGTCAGTCAGTGTGTGGGTTGAGTCCAGTCAGTGTGTGGGTAGAGTCCGGTCAGTGTGTGGGTAGTGTCCAGTCAGTGTGGGTAGAGTCAGTCAGTGTGGGTAGAGTCCAGTCAGTGTGTGGGTAGAGTCCAGTCAGTGTGGGTAGAGTCCAGTCAGTGTGTGGGTAGAGTCCAGTCAGTGTGGGTAGAGTCCAGTCAGTGTGGGTAAGTCAGTCTTTGTGTGGGTAGAGTCCAGTCCAGTGTGGGGTAGAGTCAGTCAGTGTGGGTAGGTCCAGTCAGTGTGTGGGTAGAGTCCAGTCAGTGTGTGGGTAGAGTCAGTCAGTGTGGGTAGAGTCCAGTCAGTGTGTGGGTAGAGTCCAGTCTGTGTGGGTAAGTCCAGTCAGTGTGGGTAGAGTCCAGTCAGTGTGTGGGTAGAGTCAGTCAGTGTGTGGGTAGAGTCCCAGTCAGTATGTGGGTAGAGTCCAGTCAGTATGTGGGTAGGGTCAGTCAGTGTGTGGGTAGAGTCCAGTCAGTGTGGGTAGAGTCCAGTCAGTGTGTGGGTAGAGTCCAGTCAGTGTGTGGGTAGAGTCCAGTCAGTGTGGGTAGAGTCTAGTCAGTATGTGGGTAGAGTCCAGTCAGTGGACATAAAGTCAGTGCAAGAGAGTTAGTTTAAAAATGAGTCAGATTAGCTATTTGGTTAGATATTTATCAGTCGTTTATCAGTCTTGTTGAGCAGTCTTGTTGAGCAGTCTTGTTTAGCAGTCTTGTTTAGCAGTCTTGTTTAGCAGTCTTGTGGCTCGGTGGGTTAAAGCTGTTGAGGTTCCTGTTGGTTCTTGGTGCATTAATGATACTGCTTACCATGCGGTAGCAGAGAGATCAGTCTATGACTTGAATTTTTGAGGACAGCGAAAAGGACCAGGAAAACAAGTTTCTGATGGTCAACGTGTACGTGTAAATATCACTGTCATGGTCCAGGGCAATGAGGATGCACTCAACCAAAAAAGGACAAGGACAGGACCCCGACCTCTCACCCCAGGCACTCCAACTGCAAGAGCCCAGGCCCAGGCCCAGACCCAGGCCCAGAACCAGGCCCAGGCCCAGACCCAGGCCCAGGCCCAGGCCCAGACCCAGGCCCAGGCCCAGGCCCAGGCCCAGACCCAGGCCCAGGCCCAGACCCACACAACCAGTCTAACCCCCCTGTCCATGACCACCAGAACCAATACCACACTACCATCAGCCTGCTGAGAGACAGACTGGCTCTGATAGAGGTATGGGTTACTGAGCTGAAGGGCCAGCCCCAGCTACACCACCACCAGACTGCTGAGAGACAGGCTGGCTCTGATAGAGGTATGGGTTACTGAGCTGAAGCAACCCCCCCAGCTACAACACCTCCAGACTGCCGAGAGACAGGCTGGCTCTGTTAGAGGTATGGGTTACTGAGCTGAAGAGCAGCCCCCCCTCAGCTACACCACCTCCAGACTGCTGAGAAGACAGGCTGGCTCTGATAGAAGGTATGGGTTACTGAGCTGAAGGAGCAGCCCCCCCCCAGCTACAACACCTCCAGACTGCCGAGAGACAGGCTGGCTCTGTTAGAGGTATGGGTTACTGAGCTGAAGGAGCAGCCCCCCAGCTACACCACCTCCAGACTGCTGAGAGACAGGCTGGCTCTGTTAAGTATATGGGTTACTGAGCTGAAGGAGCAGCCCCCCAGCTACACCACCTCCAGACTGCTGAGAGACAGGCTGGCTCTGTTAGAAGGTATGGGTTACTGAGCTGAAGGAGCAGCCCCCCAGCTACACCCACCTCCAGACTGCTGAGGAGACAGGCTGGCTGTGTTAGAGGTATGGGTTACTGAGCTGAAGGAGCAGCCCCAGCTACACCACCACCAGACTGCTGAGAGACATGCTGGCTCTGTTAGAGGTATGGGTTACTGAGCTGCAGCCCCCAGATACACCACCTCCAGACTGCTGAGAGACAGGCTGGCTGTGTTAGAGGTATGGGTTACTGAGCTGAAGGAGCAGCCCCCAGCTACACCACCACCAGACTGCTGAGAGACATGCTGGCTCTGTTAGAGGTATGGGTTACTGAGCTGAAGGAGCAGCCCCCCAGATACACCACCTCCAGACTGCTGAGAGACAGACTGGCTCTGTTAGAGGTATGGGTTACTGAGCTGAAGGAGCAGCCCCCAGCTACACCAGACTGCTGAGAGACGAGAGACAGGCTGGCTCTGTTAGAGGTATGGGTTACTGAGCTGAAGGAGCAGCCCCCCCCCCCCCCCAGCTACACCACCTCCAGCCTGCTGAGAGACAGGCTGGCTCTATTAGAGGTATGGGTTACTGAGCTGAAGGAGCAGCCCCCCAGATACACCCCCTCCAGCCCAGACACAGAGCTTCTACAGGACCAGATCCTTACCACAGCTCTGGAGGAGGTAAAGGCCACCATGAGGAGAGAGCCTTACCACAGCTCTGGAGGAGATAAAGACCACCATGAGGAGAGAGCCTTACCACAGCGCTGGAGGAGGTAATGGCCACCATGAGGAGAGAGCCTTACCACAGCTCTGGAGGAGATAAAGACCACCATGAGGAGAGAGCCTTACCACAGCTCTGGAGGAGGTAAAGGCCACCATGAGGAGAGAGCCTTACCACAGCTCTGGAGGAGATAAAGACCACCATGAGAGAGCCTTACCACAGCGCTGGAGGAGGTAATGGCCACCATGAGGAGATCCTTACCTGCAGCTCTGGAGGAGATAAAGACCACCATGAGGAGAGATCCTTACCCACAGCTCTGGAGGAGATAAAGACCACCATGAGGAAGGCCTTACCACAGCTCTGGAGGAGGTAAAGACCACCATGAGGAGAGAGCCTTACCACAGCTCTGGAGGAGGTGAAGGCCACCATGAGGAGAGAGCCTTACCACAGCTCTGGAGGAGATAAAGGCCACCATGAGGAAAGCCTTACCACAGCTCTGGAGAGGTAAAGACCCTCATGAGGAGAAAGCCTTACCACAGCTCTGGAGGTGAAGACCCCCATGAGGAGAGAGCCTTACCACAGCTCTGGAGGAGGTAAAGGCCACCATGGGGAGAGAGCCTTACCACAGCTCTGGAGGAGATAAAGACCACCATGAGGAGAGAGCCTTACCACAGCTCTGGAGGAGGTAAAGGCCACCATGAGGAAGAGCCTTACCACAGCTCTGGAGGAGGTAAAGACCACCATGAGGAGAGAGCCTTACCACAGCTCTGGGAGGAGACAAAGGTCACCATGAGGAAGAGCCTTACCACAGCTCTGGAGGAGGTAAAGACCACCATGAGGAAAGAGCCTTACCACAGCGCTGGAGGAGATAAAGGCCACCATGAGGAGAGAGCCTTACCACAGCTCTGGAGGAGATAAAGGCCACCATGTGGAGAGAGCCTTACCACAGCGCTGGAGGAGATAAAGGCGACCATGTGGAGAGAGCCTTACCACAGCTCTGTAGGAGATAAAGACCACCATGAGGAGAGAGCCTTACCACAGCTCTGGAGGAGATAAAGACCACCATGAGGAGAGCCTTACTACAGCTCTGGAGGAGTTAAAGACCACCATGAGGAGAGAGCCTTACCATAGCGCTGGAGGAGATAAAGGCCACCATGTGGAGAGAGCCTTACCACAGCTCTGGAGGAGGTGAAGGCCACCATAAGGAGAGAGCCTTACCACAGTGCTGGAGGAGGTGAAGGCCACCATGAGGAGAGAGCCTTACCACAGCGCTGGAGGAGGTGAAGGCCACCATGAGGAGAGAGCCTTACCACAGCGCTGGAGGAGGTGAAGACCACCATGAGGAGAGAGCCTTACCACAGTTGCTGGAGGAGGTGAAGGCCACCATGAGAAGAGAGCCTTACCACAGCTCTGGAGGAGATAAAGACCACCGTGAGGAGAGAGCCTTACCACAGCTCTGGAGGAGTTAAAGACCACCATGAGGAGAGAGCCTTACCACAGCGCTGGAGGAGATAAAGACCACCATGAGGAGAGAGCCTTACCACAGCGCTGGAGGAGGTGAAGGCCACCATGAGGAGAGAGCCTTACCACAGCGCTGGAGGAGGTGAAGGCAACCATGAGGAGAGAGCCTTACCACAGCGCTGGAGGAGGTGAAGGCCACCATGAGGAGAGAGCCTTACCACAGCTCTGGAGGAGGTGCAGGCCACCATGAGGAGAGAGCCTTACCACAGTGCTGGAGGAGGTGAAGGCCACCATGTGGAGAGAGCCTTACCACAGCGCTGGAGGAGATAAAGACCACCATGAGGAGAGAGCTAGTGCAATGACGCAGCCCCAGACCGTGAACCCACTATTCTGGTAAAACCCACTGAGGAGGCCATCCTCATTGACTCAAATGGGAAATTCACCCAAGAAGATAAACTCTTCCCCCAACACAAGATGTCGAAATATGGTGCCCAAAAACACATGATGCACTCCACATCCTGTCCCAGCCTGACTTTGGCACCCAGGCCACATTATTATTCACACCGGCACCAACAACTTGTGAGAGGAGCAGGAGAGAGGAGGCAGCGTGGTCAACAGGGTAGCAGAGAGGGTCTCTGGGCGGTTCCCAACAACCTGCGAGAGGAGCAGGAGAGAGGGAGGCAGCGTGGTCAACAGGGTAGCAGAGAGGGCCTCTGAGTGGTTCCCCAACAACCTGTGAGAGGAGCAGGAGAGAGGAGGCAGCGTGGTCAACAGGGTAGCAGAGAGGGCCTCTGAGTGGTTCCCCAACAACCTGTGAGAGGAGCAGGAGAGAGGAGGCAGCGTGGTCAACAGGGTAGCAGAGAGGGCCTCTGAGTGGTTCCCCAACAACCTGTGAGAGGAGCAGGAGAGAGGAGGCAGCGTGGTCAACAGGGTAGCAGAGAGGGCCTCTGAGTGGTTCCCCAACAACCTGTGAGAGGAGCAGGAGAGAGGAGGCAGCGTGGTCAACAGGGTAGCAGAGAGGGTCTCTGAGTGGTTCCCCAACAACCTGTGAGAGGAGCAGGAGAGAGGAGGCAGCGTGGTCAACAGAGTAGCAGAGAGGGTCTCTGAGTGGTTCCCCAACTCCCACATCACCATCTCCACTCTGCTGCCCCGCAAAGACTTTCATCCCCGCACCATTCAGAATGTCAACGCTGACATCACCTGAGGGTGTGGTCTACTCCCGAACGTACACGCTGACATCACCTGAGGGTGTGGTCTACTCCCGAACGTACACGCTGACATCACCTGAGGGTGTGGCCTACTCCCGAACGTACACGCTGACATCACCTGAGGGTGTGGCCTACTCCCGAACGTACACGCTGACATCACCTGAGGGTGTGGCCTACTACCGAACGTCAATGCTGACATCACCAGAGGGTGTGGCCTACTCCCGAACGTCAACGCTGACATCACCAGAGGGTGTGGCCTACTCCAGAACATGCACGTTGCTCACCACCCAACAATCACCCCAGAGCACCTGCACGACCACTCCCACCTGAGGAAGCAGACAGTAGGGATGTCTGCCAAGTCTCTAAAGGACGTGGCACTTGGTAGACAAACACCCCATACCGTACTGGACAGAGGACCACCCAGAGATCCCTACCAGACCACTGCACCACCAAGGAGCCCCAGGCCCCCTCAACACCACACCCAGCGAACCTCACAGGCCCCACTCACCACCAGAGCATCACCACCTCCATCGGCTTCACCAGACGGGACCGGGCGCAGCCTAATAGCCCGCACCAGACCAGAGAGGAAGCCCCACTGTCCAGAACTGGCCCTCCTCCACTCCACAGGGCCCAACAGCAGGACCAGCTCAGCTATGCAGAGGTCGTCAGAGGACAGGAGACACACACACACACACACACACACACAGCAATTGTACTAAAAGTTTACTTGTTCAATGAACAGGAAGAAGGGAAAAAGAGGTATTTTCTGTTTCCTGTTTATCACTCTGAACAACTCAGTAGTCAGTAGTTACCGTATTTCTGTTTCCTGTTTATCACTCTGAACAACTCAGTAGTCAGTAGTTACTGTATTTCTGTTTCCTGTTTATCACTCTGAACAACTCAGTAGTCAGTAGTTACTGTATTTCTGTTTATCACTCTGAACAACTCAGTAGTCAGTAGTTACTGTATTTCTGTTTATCACTCTGAACAACTCAGTAGTCAGTAGTTACTGTATTTCTGTTTATCACTCTGAACAACTCAGTAGTCAGTAGTTACTGTATTTCTGTTTCCTGTTTATCACTCTGAACAACTCAGTAGTCAGTAGTTACTGTATTTCTGTTTCCTGTTTATCACTCTGAACAACTCATTAGTCAGTAGTTACTGTATTTCTGTATTTCTGACTGCTATTCTTTCTTTTTGCTACATGAAATCACTATCAGTTGGCATGTGGAACATTCAGGACCTAAACTCATCAACCTCTAGACTGAAGAGTTTAACGCTGAAGTTCAACACACATCTTAAAGATGTTGACGTCATCGTTCTGCTGAGACATGGTGTAAGACTGACATTGTCACTCCACTGTCCCACAGGCTACAGAGAGGTCACTGTCCCACGGGCTACAGAGAGGTCACTGTCCCACGGGCTACAGAGAGGTCACTGTCCCACGGGCTACAGAGAGGTCACTGTCCACGGGCTACAGAGAGGTCACTGTCCCACGGGCTACAGAGAGGTCACTGTCCCACGGGCACACAGAGAGGTCACTGTCCCACGGGCTACAGAGGGTCACTGTCCCACGGGCTACAGAGAGGTCACTGTCCCACGGGTTACAGAGAGGTCACTGTCCCACAGGTTACAGAGAGGTCACTGTCCCACAGGTTACAGAGAGGTCACTGTCCCACAGGTTACAGAGGGCTGTCCCACAGGCTACAGAGAGGTCACTGTCCCACAGGCTACAGAGGAGGTCACTGTCCCACAGGCTACAGAGAGGTCACTGTCCCACAGACTACAGAGGTCACTGTCCCACAGACTACAGAGAGGTCACTGTCCCACAGGCTACAGAGAGGTCACTGTGTCACAGGTTACAGAGAGGTCACTGTCCCACAGGCTACAGAGAGGTCACTGTCCCACAGGCTACAGAGAGGTCACTGTGTCACCGGCTACAGAGAGGTCACTGTCCCACAGGTTACAGAGAGGTCACTGTGTCACCGGCTACAGAGAGGTCACTGTGTCACCGGCTACAGAGAGGTCACTGTGTCACCGGCTACAGAGAGGTCACTGTGTCACCCGGCTACAGAGAGGTCACTGTCCCACAGGTTACAGAGAGGTCACTGTGTCACCGGCTACAGAGAGGTCACTGTCCCACAGGCTAACAGAGAGGTCACTGTCCCACAGGCTACCAGAGGTCACTGTCCCACAGACTACAGAGAGGTCACTGTCCCACAGGCTACAGAGAGGTCACTGTGTCTGAGGTTACAGAGAGGTCACTGTGTCACCGGCTACAGAGAGGTCACTGTCCCACAGGCTACAGAGAGGTCACTGTCCCTGGCTACAAGAGGTCACTGTCCCACAGGCTACAGAGAGGTCACTGTCCCACAGGCTACAGAGAGGTCACTGTCCCACAGGCTACAGAGAGGTCACTGTCCCACAGGCTACAGAGGTCACTGTCCCACAGGCTCCCAGAGTGGTAATGGTGCTGTCACAGAAACACAGCTCTGTCAATAGAGGCAGAGAGATTCTGGGGGGATTATTTATTTGGTACAAATCCCAACTACAAAATCGAATTGATCCTCCTCAAAATGGGTAAATATCACATTTGGTTAAAAATGAAAAGGATAATTGTAACGGCGTTCTTTTTTTTTGTTGAAGGAGAGTCGGACGAAATGCAGCGTGTAAGTTACTCATGTTTATAAATGAAGACAAAACTAACGAACTATACATGAAATAACTAATAATACAAAAACAACAAACAGAACGTGAAACCTATTACAGCCTGACTGGTGAAACTAACACAGAGACAGGAACAATCACCCACGAAATACAAAGCGAAACCCAGGCTACCTAAATACGGTTCCCAATCAGAGACAATGAGAATCACCTGACTCTGATTGAGAACCGCCTCAGGCAACCAAACTAATAAACACACACACACCCTAATCAGCTACATACTACAAACCCCAATACGAAAATACAATACAATAAACCCATGTCACACCCTGGTCTGACTAACTAATAAACTAAAACACAAAATACTAAGACCAAGGCGTGACAATAATATCCAGTATATAATATACAATATCCAGTATACAATATACAATATCAGTTACATACAACTATACAATATCCAGTATACAATATACAATTATCCAGTATACAATATACAATATCCAAGTATACAGTATATAATATACAATATACAGTTTATAATATACAACATACATGTTTATAATATACAATATACAATATATAATATACAATATACAGTATATAATATACAACATACAGTATATACTATACAACATACAATATATAATATACAATCTGTTGCAGCTCTGTTGAAACCTGGGTCTGTACTTTGTCAATGATGGGTTACGGGGGGGGGACTCTTTGGGAGATTCACCGTGTTGCTCACCTCTTGGCAGCACAGTAGGCTATGTGTTCACAGACTTGATGACCCTTTCTCTCCAGCTCATTCACTGTCAAGTCCACTAACACCTCTGTCTGATCACAGACAAATGACCTTGTTCGTCAAAAGAACAGACATGGAAACAACCACACATTCACAGCTGCAGTCAGCTGTACAACATCCACAGCCCAGTCAGCTGTACAACATCACAGCCCAAGTCAGCTCGTACAACATCACAGCCCAGTCAGCTGTACAACATCACAGCCCAGTCAGCTGTACAACATCACAGCCCAGTCAGCTGTACAACATCACAGCCCAGTCAGCTGTACAACATCACAGCCCAGTCAGCTGTACAACATCACAGCCCAGTCAGCTGTACAACATCACAGCCCAGTCAGCTGTACAACATCACAGCCCAGTCAGCTGTACAACATCACAGCCCAGTCAGCTGTACAACATCACACATTCACAGCCCAGTAAACTGTACAACATCACACATTCACAGCCCAGTCAGCTGTACAACATCACAGCCCAGTCAGCTGTACAACATCACAGCCCAGTCAGCTGTACAACATCACAGCCCAGTCAGCTGTACAACATCACAGCCCAGTCAGCTGTACAACATCACAGCCCAGTCAGCTGTACAACATCACAGCCCAGTAAGCTGTACAACATCACAGCCCAGTCAGCTGTACAACACCACACATTCACAGCCCAGTAAGCTGTACAACATCACACATTCACAGCCCAGTAAGCTGTACAACATCACACATTCACAGCCCAGTAAGCTGTACATTTAAGTCATTTAGCAGACGCTCTTATCCAGAGCGACTTACAAATTGGTGAATTCACCTTCTGACATCAGTGGAACAGCCACTTTACAATAGTGCATCTAAATCATTTAAGGGTGGGGGGGGTGAGAAGGATTGCTTTATCCTATCCTAGGTATTCCTTGAAGAGGTGGGGTTTCAGGTGTCTCCGGAAGGTGGTGATTGACTCCGCTGTCCTGGCGTCGTGAGGGAGTTTGTTCCACCATTGGGGGGCCAGAGCAGCGAACAGTTTTGACTGGGCTGAGCGGAACTGTACTTCCTCAGTGGTAGGGAGGCGAGCAGGCCAGAGGTGGATGAACGCAGTGCCCTTGTTTGGGTGTAGGGCCTGATCAGAGCCTGGAGGTACTGCGGTGCCGTTCCCCTCACAGCTCCGTAGGCAAGCACCATGGTCTTGTAGCGGATGCGAGCTTCAACTGGAAGCCAGTGGAGAGAGCGGAGGAGCGGGGTGACGTGAGAGAACTTGGGAAGGTTGAACACCAGACGGGCTGCGGCGTTCTGGATGAGTTGTAGGGGTTTAATGGCACAGGCAGGGAGCCCAGCCAACAGCGAGTTGCAGTAATCCAGACGGGAGATGACAAGTGCCTGGATTAGGACCTGCGCCGCTTCCTGTGTGAGGCAGGGTCGTACTCTGCGGATGTTGTAGAGCATGAACCTACAGGAACGGGCCACCGCCTTGATGTTAGTTGAGAACGACAGGGTGTTGTCCAGGATCACGCCAAGGTTCTTAGCGCTCTGGGAGGAGGACACAATGGAGTTGTCAACCGTGATGGCGAGATCATGGAACGGGCAGTCCTTCCCCGGGAGGAAGAGCAGCTCCGTCTTGCCGAGGTTCAGCTTGAGGTGGTGATCCGTCATCCACACTGATATGTCTGCCAGACATGCAGAGATGCGATTCCGCCACCTGGTCATCAGAAGGGGGAAAGGAGAAGATTAATTGTGTGTCGTCTGCATAGCAATGATAGGAGAGACCATGTGAGGTTATGACAGAGCCAAGTGACTTGGTGTATAGCGAGAATAGGAGAGGGCCTAGAACAGAGCCCTGGGGGACACCAGTGGTGAGAGCGCGTGGCGAGGAGACAGATTCTCGCCACGCCACCTGGTAGGAGCGACCTGTCAGGTAGGACGCAATCCAAGCGTGGGCCGCACCGGAGATGCCCAACTCGGAGAGGGTGGAGAGGAGGATCTGATGGTTCACAGTGTCGAAGGCAGCCGATAGGTCTAGAAGGATGAGAGCAGAGGAGAGAGTTAGCTTTAGCAGTGCGGAGCGCCTCCGTGATACAGAGAAGAGCAGTCTCAGTTGAATGACTAGTCTTGAAACCTGACTGATTTGGATCAAGAAGGTCATTCTGAGAGAGATAGCGGGAGAGCTGGCCAAGGACGGCACGTTCAAGAGTTTTGGAGAGAAAAGAAAGAAGGGATACTGGTCTGTAGTTGTTGACATCGGAGGGATCGAGTGTAGGTTTTTTCAGAAGGGGTGCAACTCTCGCTCTCTTGAAGACGGAAGGGACGTAGCCAGCGGTCAGGGATGAGTTGATGAGCGAGGTGAGGTAAGGGAGAAGGTCTCCGGAAATGGTCTGGAGAAGAGAGGAGGGGATAGGGTCAAGCGGGCAGGTTGTTGGGCGGCCGGCCGTCACAAGAAGCGAGATTTCATCTGGAGAGAGAGGGAGAAAGAGGTCAGAGCACAGGGTAGGGCAGTGTGAGCAGAACCAGCGGTGTCGTTTGACTTAGCAAACGAGGATCGGATGTCGTCGACCTTCTTTTCAAAATGGTTGACGAAGTCATCTGCAGAGAGGGAGGAGGGGGGAGGGGGAGGAGGATTCAGGAGGGAGGAGAAGGTGGCAAAGAGCTTCCTAGGGTTAGAGGCAGATGCTTGGAATTTAGAGTGGAAGAAAGTGGCTTTAGCAGCAGAGACAGAGGAGGAAAATGTAGAGAGGAGGGAGTGAAAGGATGCCAGGTCCGCAGGGAGGCGAGTTTTCCTCCATTTCCGCTCGGCTGCCCGGAGCACTGTTCTGTGAGCTCGCAATGAGTCGCCGAGCCACGGAGCGGGAGGGGAGGACCGAGCCGGCCTGGAGGATAGGGGACATAGAGAGTCAAAGGATGCAGAAAGGGAAGAGAGGAGGGTTGAGGAGGCAGAATCAGGAGATAGGTTGGAGAAGGTATGAGCAGAGGGAAGAGATGATAGGATGGAAGAGGAGAGAGTAGCGGGGGAGAGAGAGCGAAGGTTGGGACGGCGCGATACCATCCGAGTAGGGGCAGTGTGGGAAGTGTTGGATGAGAGCGAGAGGGAAAAGGATACAAGGTAGTGGTCGGAGACTTGGAGGGGAGTTGCAATGAGGTTAGTGGAAGAACAGCATCTAGTAAAGATGAGGTCGAGCGTATTGCCTGCCTTGTGAGTAGGGGGGAAGGTGAGAGGGTGAGGTCAAAAGAGGAGAGGAGTGGAAAGAAGGAGGCAGAGAGGAATGAGTCAAAGGTAGACGTGGGGAGGTTAAAGTCGCCCAGGACTGTGAGAGGTGAGCCGTCCTCAGGAAAGGAGCTTATCAAGGCATCAAGCTCATTGATGAACTCCTCCGAGGGAACCTGGAGGGCGATAAATGATAAGGATGTTAAGCTTGAAAGGGCTGGTAACTGTGACAGCATGGAATTCAAAGGAGGCGATAGACAGATGGGTAAGGGGAGAAAGAGAGAATGACCACTTGGGAGAGATGAGGATCCCGGTGCCACCACCCCGCTGACCAGAAGCTCTCGGGGTGTGCGAGAACACGTGGGCGGACGAAGAGAGAGCAGTAGGAGTAGCAGTGTTGTCTGTGGTGATCCATGTTTCCGCCAGTGCCAAGAAGTCGAGGGACTGGAGGGAGGCATAGGCTGAGATGAACTCTGCCTTGTTGGCCGCAGATCGGCAGTTCCAGAGGCTACCGGAGACCTGGAACTCCACGTGGGTCGTGCGCGCTGGGACCACCAGATTAGGGTGGCCGCGGCCACGCGGTGTGGAGCGTTTGTATGGTCTGTGCAGAGAGGAGAGAACAGGGATAGATAGACACATAGTTGACAGGCTACAGAAGAGGCTACGCTAATGCAAAGGAGATTGGAATGACAAGTGGACTACACTTATCGAATGTTCAGAACGTTAAGCTTACGTAGCAAGAATCTTATTGACTAAAATGATTGAAATGATACAGTACTGCTGGAGTAGGCTAGCTGGCAGTGGCTACGTTGTTGACACTACACTAATCAAGTCGTTCCGTCGAGTGTAATAGTTTCTACAGTGCTGCTATTCGGGGCTAGCTGGCTAGCTAGCAGTGTTGATTACGTAACGCTACGTTAAAAGAACGACAATAGCTGGCTAGCTAACCTAGAAAATCGCTCCAGACTACACAATTGTCTTAGATACAAAGACGGCTATGTAGCTAGCTAGCTACGATCAAACAAATCAAACCGTTGTACTGTAATGAAGTGAAATGAAAATGTGATACTACCTGTGGAGCGAAGCGGAATGTTGACCGGTTGTTGAAGTTCAATTCGGAAGACGTTGGTTAGCTGTTGGCTAGCTAGCTAGCAGTGACTCCTACGTTAAGGACGACAAATAGCTGGCTAGCTAACCTCGGTAAATTAAGATAATCACTCTAAGTCTACACACTCTAAACTACACAATTACCTTGGATACTGAAGACAGCAAAGACAACTATGTAGCTAGCTAACACTACACTAATCGAAGTCAGTTGAGTGTAATAGTTTCTACAGTGCTAGTGGACGTTAGCTAGCTGCTGTGCTAGTGGACGTTAGCTAGCTGCTGGGCAGAAAGCAGTGTAGACTACGTTAGGACGACGAAATACGATAATTACGCAATTATCTTTGATACAAAGACGGCTATGTAGCTAGCTAAGAAGAAATTGCTAAGATTAGACAAATCAAACCGTTGTACTATAATGAAATGTAATGAAAAGTTATACTACCTGCGGACCGAAGTGTAGATGCGACCGCTCGCTCCAACCCGGAACCGGGTTGGAGCGAGGCCTGGTATAGGCCTGGTATAGGCCTGGTATAGGCCTGGTCAGGGCTATTTACCTGCTGATGGTTGACAGATAAAGGCTGGGTCAGGGCTATTTGCCTGCTGATGGTTGGCAGATATAGGCCTGGTCAGGGCTATTTACCTGCTGATGGTTGGCAGATATAGGCCTGGTCAGGCCTGATCAGGTCTATTTACCTGCTGATGGTTGCTGATGGCTGCTGATGTACAACATCACAGCCCAGTAAGCTGTACAACATCACACATTCACAGCCCAGTAAGCTGTACAACATCACACATTCACAGCCCAGTAAACTGTACAAGATCACAGCCCAGTAAGCTGTACAACATCACACATTCATAGCCCAGTCAGCTGTACAACATCACACATTCACAGACCAGTAAGCTGTACAACATCATCTAGCAGTAAAAAACAAACAATATATTCAGGAAAACTGAAGCACAACTGAAATTGATTAAAAATAAATAAATAGAAGATCACAGATGACGACTGGTTTGATGCAGATTGTAAAATTATAAGGAAAAAACTTAGAACACTATTAAACCAAAAGCACTGAGACCCAAATAATAATGATGAATTACGCCTTAATTACTGGGATACTTTAAAACTCTATAAACGTACACTCAGAACCAAAAAAGCACAGTACAACAGCAAGCAGCGGACACTAATTGAGGAGTTCATAAACACACACAACTTCTGGCAAAATTGGAAAAACCTAACAAAAAAATATATATATATATATAGAAACTAGAGGAATTGGTGTGGTGACTTATGATCCATTTTAAAACACTCTACAACACCGTACAAATGGACTCAAACGCAGAACAACGCCAAATTCATGAGAAGTTGAATGGATTAGAAAAAGCTATGGAGGACAATCAAAATCCACTGGACTCCCCAATTACTGACCAGGAGCTCTATCAGAAACTAAACTATTACTGACCAGGAGCTCTATCAGAAACTAAACTATTACTGACCAGGAGCTCTATAAGAAACTAAACTATTACTGACCAGGAGCTCTATAAGAAACTAAACTACTACTGACCAGGAGCTCTATAAGAAACTAAACTATTACTGATCCAGGAGCTCTTTAAGACACTAAACTATTACTGACCAGGAGCTCTATAAGAAACTAAACTATTACTGACCAGGAGCTCTATAAGAAACTAAACTATTACTGACCAGGAGCTCTATAAGAAACTAAACTATTACTGACCAGGAGCTCTATAAGAAACTAAACTATTACTGACCAGGAGCTCTATAAGAAACTAAACTATTACTGACCAGGAGCTCTATAAGAAACTAAACTATTACTGACCAGGAGCTCTATAAGAAACTAAACTATTACTGACCAGGAGCTCTATAAGAAACTTCAGACTCTCAATTTAAAAAAAGCTTGCGGACCTGATGGCATCCTCAATGAGATGCTCAAACTCACTAGCGCAACATTTAAATTGGATATTAAAATCTGTTTAATTTGATTCTGAGTGTAGGTTATTTCCCTGACATCTGGAACCAAGGACTCATCTTTAAGAACAGAGACAAATTTTACCCTAATAATTCCAGAGGAATTTGTGTGAACAGAAATGGCACAATAGAGCCTCTTCAACCTTAGGAAGCAAAAGAAATTTGGCTTGTCACGCTAAAACCCTCAAACTTTTACAGATGCACAATCGAGAGCATCCTGGCGGGCTGTATCACCGCCTGGTACGGCAACTGCTCTGCCCACAACTGCAAGACTCTACAGAGGATGGTGTGGTCTCCTCAACGCATCACAGGGGGCAAACTACCTGCCCTCCAGGACACCTACACCACCCGATGTCACAGGAAGGCCAAAAAGATCATCAAGGACATCAACCACCCGAGCCACTGCCTGTTCACCCCGCTACCATCCAGAAGGTGAGGTCAGTACAGGTGCATCAAAGCTGGGACCGAGAAAAACAGCTTCTATCTCAAGGCCATCAGACTGTTAAACAGCTTCTATCTCAAGGCCATCAGACTGTTAAACAGCCATCAGTAGCACATTAGAGTTTGCTGCCTATAGACTAGAAATCACTGGCCACTTTAAGGAAGGGAACACTAGTCACTTGTAGTGGACATTTCCTGCATTTACCAAATCATGAGAGCATACCACACAAGTCAGAGTTATCATAAAGTCCATCTTTAATTATATGAGCTCCATCACAACCCTGTGACTCTCAGATCAATTCAGTGTCTATAAAATGAATTCTCTGAGAGTGCTTACACATTGCAACTGAGATCCTTTATAGCAAAGACACACATAGCCAGACAGCATTGGCTATAAATTATAAATTCAACTTTGTTTCCAAAACTATGTTCCCTATCTCGCTCTCAGGACCATAAAACAAAACTTCATCAACAGGCATATATCAAATACACCCCTCCTGGACAAGATCACAGAGACACAGTGACTGGCACACAGACATTGTGGAGTCAAAGAGATAATTGGTTTTAAAAGATATGTTTATATGAAGACAAACTTGACCTCTCCCCTTTCTGCGGCCCAAGTAACTGAAACCCTGACAGAGAACAGATAACTGCAAATGGCCACACTACTGATACAATAAGATACATTCTGATGAGAAGTAACTCACAAACATATTGTCAGGCATATGTGTATAGGTGGCAGGAAGTCCCAGGCGCAGGAGAGTCAAGCAGGTGTAACATGGAGTCTTTTAATGTCCAAGTAACATGCTACATAACACTAAATAGACAAATGAATATAAATAAATATGGGTACGAAGACCGTCGCACACCTATACAACAAACCACTACACTGACGATAAACAATCTCTGACAAAGACATGAGGAAACGAAGTTTAAAATACCACAACAGAGTAATGAATTAAAAACAGGTGTGTGGGAAGACAAGACAAAACCAATGGAAAATGAAAAATGGATCAATGATGGCTAGAAGACCGGTGACGTCGAACGCCGAGCACCGCCCGAACAAGGAGAGGCAACGACTTCGGCAGAAGTCGTGACACATAATGAAAATTAAACATCTTATCTATGTTACCCAACTATTCTGATTATTCCCCAACACACTTTAATAATGTTTACGTATCTGGCATCACTCATCTCATGTTTATCTGCTGTTTTCTATACTATTCTTTTCTATACTGTTTTACGGTATGTTCTAGCTGTGTCTGAATCCTGGCTTAGGAAGACCACCAAAAATTCTGACATTTTCATCCCGAATTACAACATTTTCAGACAAGATAGAACTGCCAAAGGGGCCGGTGTTGCAATCTACTGTAAATATAGCCTGCAGAGTTGCCTTCTGTCTTACTATCCAGGTCTGTTCCCAAACAATTTGAACTTCTACTTTTAAAAATCCACCTCTCTAAAAACAAGTCTCTCACAGTTGCCGCCTGCTATAGACCACCCTCTGCCCCCAGCTGTGCTCTGGTCACCATATGTGAACTGATTGCCCCCCATCTATCTTCAGAGCTCGTGCTGCTAGGCGACCTAAACTGGAACAAACTTAACACCCCAGCCATCCTACAATCTAAGCTTGATGCCCTCAATCTCACACAACTTATCAATGAACCTACCAGGTACCACCCCAAAGCCGTAAACACGGGCACCCTCATAGATATCATCCTAACCAACTTGCCCTCTAAATACACCTCTGCTGTCTTCAACCAAGGTCTCAGCGATCACTGCCTCATTGCCTGCATCTGTAATGGGTCCGCGGTCAAACAACCTCCACTCATCACTGTCAAACGCTCCCTGAAACACTTCAGCGAGCAGGCCTTTCTAATCGACCTGGCTGGGGTATCCTGGAAGGATATTGATCTCATCCCGTCAGTAGAGGATGCCTGGGTATTTTTTTTAAATGCCTTCCTTACCATCTTAAATAAGCATGCCCCATTCAAGAAATGTAGAACCAGGAACAGATATAGCCCTTGGTCCTCCCCAGACCTGACTGCCCTTAACCAACACAAAAACATTCTATGTCGTTCTGCATTAGCATCGAACAGCCCCCGTGATATGCAGCTGTTCAGGGAAGCTAGAAACCATTATACACAGGCAGTTAGAAAAGCCAAGGATAGCTTTTTCAAGCAGAAATTTGCTTCCTGCAACACTAACTCAAAAAAGTTCTGGGACACTGTAAAGTCCATGGAGAATAAGAGCACCTTCTCCCAGCTGCCCACTGCACTGAAGATAGGAAACACTGTCGCCACTGATAAATCCACCATAATTGAGAATTTCAATAAGCATTTTTCTACGGCTGGCCATGCTTTCCACCTGGCTACTCCTACCCCGGTCAACAGCACGGCACCCCCCACAGCAACTCACCCAAGCCTTCCCCATTTCTCCTTCTCCCAAATCCAGTCAGCTGATGTTCTGAAAGAGCTGCAAAATCTGGACCCCTACAAATCAGCCAGGCTAGACAATCTGGACCCTTTCTTTCTAAAATTATCTGCCGAAATTGTTGCCACCCCTATTACTAGCCTGTTCAACCTCTCTTTCGTGTTGTCTGAGATTCCCAAAGATTGGAAAGCAGCTGCGGTCATCCCCCTCTTCAAAGGGGGGGACACTCTTGACCCAAACTGCTACAGACCTATATCTATCCTACCCTGCCTTTCTAAGGTCTTCGAAAGCCAAGTCAACAAACAGATTACCGACCATTTCGAATCTCACCATACCTTCTCTGCTATGCAATCTGGTTTAAGAGCTGGTCATGGGTGCACCTCAGCCACGCTCAAGGTCCTAAACGATATCTTAACCACCATCGATAAGAAACAATACTGTGCAACCGTATTCATTGACCTGACCAAGGCTTTCGACTCTGTCAATCACCACATCCTCATCGGCAGATTCAACCACCTTGGTTTCTCAAATGATTGCCTCGCCTGTTTCACCAACTACTTCTCTGATAGAGCTCAGTGTGTCAAATCGGAGGGCCTGTTGTCCGGTCCTCTGGCAGTCTCTATGGGGGTGCCACAGTGTACAATTCTTGGACCGACTCTCTTCTCTGTATACATCAATGATGTCGCTCTTGCTGCTGGTAAGTCTCTGATCCACCTCTACGCAGATGACACCATTCTGTATACTTCTGGCCCCTTCTTTGGACACTGTGTTAACAACCCTCCAGGCAAGCTTCAATGCCATACAACTCTCCTTCCATGGTCTCCAACTGCTCTTAAATACAAGTAAAACCAAATGCTCTTCAACCGATCGCTACCTGCACCTGTCCTCCTGTCCAACATCACTACTCTGGATGGCTCTGACTTAGAATATGTGGACAACTACAAATACCTAGGTGTCTGGTTAGACTGTAAACTCTCCTTCCAGACCCACATCAAACATCTCCAATCCAAAGTTCAATCTAGAATTTTCTTCCTATTTCGCAATGAAGCATCCCTCACTCATGCTTGCCAAACATACCCTTGTAAAACTGACCATCCTACCAATCCTCGACTTCGGCGATGTCATTTACAAAATAGCCTCCAATACCCTACTCAACAAATTGGATGCAGTCTATCACAGTGCAATCCGTTTTGTCACCAAAGCCCCATATACTACCCACCACTGCGACCTGTACGCTCTCGTTGGCTGGCACTCGCTTCATACTCGTCGCCAAACCCACTGGCCCAATGTCATCTACAAGACCCTGCTAGGTAAAGTCCCCCCTTATCTCAGCTCGCTGGTCAACATAGCATCTCCCACCTGTAGCACACGCTCCAGCAGGTATATATCTCTGGTCACCCCCAAAACCAGTTCTTTCTTTGGCTGCCTCTCCTTCCAGTTCTCTGCTGCCAATGACTGGAACGAACTACAAAAATCTCTGAAACTGGAAACACTTATCTCCCTCACTAGCTTTAAGCACCAACTGTCAGAGCAGCTCACAGATTACTGCACCTGTACATAGCCCACCTATAATTTAGCCCAAACAACTACCTCTTTCCCTACTGTATTTCATTTATTTATTTATTTTGCTCCTTTACATCCCATTATTTCTATTTCTACTTTGCACATTCTTCCACTGCAAATCTACCATTCCAGTGTTTTACTTGCTATATTGTATTTACTTTGCCACCATGGCCTTTTTTGCCTTTACCTCCCTTATCTCACCTCATTTGCTCACATCGTATATAGACTTGTTTATACTGTATTATTGACTGTATGTTTGTTTTGCTCCATGTGTAACTCTGTGTCGTTGTATGTGTCGAACTGCTTTGCTTTATCTTGGCCAGGTCGCGAAAGTATTCGGCCCCTTGAACTTTGCGACCTTTTGCCACATTTCAGGCTTCAAACATAAAGATATAAAACTGTATTTGTTTGTGAAGAATCAACAACAAGTCGGACACAATCATGAAGTGGAATGACATTTATTGGATATTTCAAACCTTTTTAACAAATCAAAAACTGAAAAATTGGGCAAAATTATTCAGCCCCTTTACTTTCAGTGCAGCAAACTCTCTCCAGAAGTTCAGTGAGGATCTCTGAATGATCCAATGTTGACCTAAATGACTAATGATGATAAATACAATCCACCTGTGTGTAATCAAGTCTTACTCATCTTATATGTATATACTGTATTCTATACTATTCTACTCTATCTTAGTCTATGCATTACTCATCTCATATGTATATACTGTATTCTATACTATTCTACTGTATCTTAGTCTATGTATTACTCATCTCATATGTATATACTGTATTCTATACTATTCTACTCTATCTTAGTCTATGCATTACTCATCTCATATGTATATACTGTATTCTATACTATTCTACTGTATCTTAGTCTATGCATTACCCATCTCATATGTATATACTGTATTCTATACTATTCTACTGTATCTTAGTCTATGTATTACTCATCTCATATGTATATGCACCACAGCAGAACCTGGCTCCCTGTAGAGGAAAGGCTGTGCAACCACTGCACCACAGCAGAACCTGGCTCCCTGTAGAGGAAAGGCTGTCCAACCACTGCACCACAGCAGAACCTGGCTCCCTGTAGAGGAAAGGCTGTCCAACCACTGCACCACAGCAGAACCTGGCTCCCTGTAGAGGAAAGGCTGTGCAACCACTGCACAAGAACAGAACCTGAGACGGAGCTGCATTTCCTGACAAAATGTCAAAAATAAATAAAACAATTACAGAGTGTCATTTCCCCAAATTTGAAATCCTTACCCGTCCTGTTGGGGGAGGACGCAGAGAGCTGTGGGTTGGCAGCCTGCCATAAGTTGAGGGACCGTGTCTGACAGACCAATCAACCTGCACATGTACTCTACTGTATGCGTATTGTTATTGTCCAACGTTTGGTGATTTTTGTTGCTGTTGTACCGTTGACAATTTTGATTCTTATTATTTTCATATTGTAAATATCAAAAGTAAGCTTTGGCAATATGGACATTGTTATGTCATGTCAATAGAGAGAGAGAGAGGAGAGAGAGAGAGAGAAAGAGAGAGAGAGAGAGAGAGAGAGAGGAGAAAAACAGAGAGAGAGAGAGAGAGAGAGAAAAAAAACAGAGCGAGAGAGAGAGAGTGAGAGAGAGAGAGAGAGAGAGAGAGAGAGAGAGAGAGAGAAAAACAGAGAGAGAGAGAAAAACAGAGAGAGAGAGAGAGAGAAAAACAGAGAGAGAGAGAGAGTGAGAGAGAGAGTGAGAGAAAGAGAGTTTAAGCTCAGAGTATATCTATAATTCAATTTCCAATGTCTTCACAACAAGGGGGGAAATGTATTTGATTTTAAGTTAAGGTTTTTGCTGTAATTGACTTACATTATATGCCCCATAAAACCCTTAATTAGACTACGCTTAGCCAGACTCTCTCGCTCTCATTTCAATTCAATGGGCTTTATTCGCATGGGAAACATGTTTACATCTCTCTTTCTCTCTCTCCATTTACAAAAATACAAGGAGATAGCTGTGGACGCTCTCTGAGCTCTCCCTGTCTCTCTCTCTCCCTGTCTCTCTCTCTCCCTGTCTCTCTCTCTCCCTGTCTCTCTCTCTCCCTGTCTCTCTCCCTCCCTGTCTCTCTCTCTCCCTGTCTCTCTCCCTCCCTGTCAATTCAATTCAATTGCATGGGAAACACATGGGAAACATGTGTTAACATTGCCAAAGCAAGTGAGGAAGATAATATATAAAGTGAATATATAAAGTGAAAAACAATAAAAATTAACAGTAAACATTACACATACAGAAGTTTCAAAACAAAGACATTACAAATGTCATATTATATATATACAGTGTTTTAACAATGTGCAAATGGTTAAAGGACACAAGATAAAATAAATAAGCATAAATATGGGTTGTATTTACAATGTTGTTTGTTCTTCACTGGTTGCCCTTTTCTCGTGGCAACAGGTCACAAATCTTGCTGCTCTGATGGCACACTGTGGTATTTCACCCAGTAGATATGGGAGTTTTCAAAATTGAATTTGTTTTCGAATTCTTTGTGGATCTGTGTAATCTGAGAGAAATATGTGTCTCTAATATGGTCATAGATTTGGCAGGAGGTTAGGAAGTGCAGCTCAGTTTCCACCTCATTTTGTGGGCAGTGAGCACATAGCCTGTCTTCTCTTGAGAGCCATGTCTGCCTACGGCGGCCTATCTCAATAGCAAGGCTATGCTCACTGAGTCTGTACATAGTCAAAGCTTTCCTTAATTTTGGGTCAGTCACAGTGGTCAGGTATTCTGCCGATGTGTACTGTCTGTGTAGGGCCAAATAGCATTCTCGTTTGCTCTGTTTTTTTGTTAATTCTTTCCAATGTGTCAAGTAATTATCTTTTTGTTTTCTCATGATTTGGTTGGGTCTAATTGTGCTGCTGTCCTGGGGCTCTCTGGGGTCTGTTTGTGTTTGTGAACAGAGCCCCAGGACCAAGCTTGCTTAGGGGACTCTTCTCCAGGTTCATCTCTCTTTAGGTGATGGCTTTGTTATGGAAGGTTTGGGAATCGCTTCCTTTTAGGTGGTTATAGAATTTAACGTCTCTTTTCTGGATTTTAATAATTAGTGGGAATCGGCCTTACACGGAGGATATTTTTGCAGAATTCTGCGTGCAGAGTCTCAATTTGGTGTTTGTCCCATTTGTGAAGTCTTGGTTGGTGAGTGGACCCCAGACCTCACAACCATAAAGGGCAATGGGCTCTATGACTGATTCAAGTATTTTAGCCAAATCCTAATTGGTATGTTGAAATTTATGTTCCTTTTGATGGCATAGAATGCCCTTCTTGCCTTGTCTCTCAGATCGTTCACAGCTTTGTGGAAGCTACCTGTGGCGCTGATGTTTAGGCCAAGGTATGTATAGTTTTTTGTGTGCTCTAGGACAACAGTGTCTAGATGGAATTTGTATTTGTAGTCCTGGTGACTGGACCTTTTTTGGAACACCATTATTTTGGTCTTACTGAGATTTACTGTGAGGGCCCAGGTCTGACAGAATCTGTGCATAAGATCTAGGTGCTGCTGTAGGCCCTCCTTGGTTGGTGACAGAAGCACCAGATCATCAGCAAACAGCAGACATTTGACTTCGGATTCTAGCAGGGGGAGGCCGGATGCTGCAGACTTTTCTAGTGCCCGCGCCAATTCGTTGATAGATATGTTGAAGAGGGTGGGGCTTAAGCTGCATCCCTGTCTAACCCTGTCTCTCTCTGTCTCTCTCTCGGTCTCTCCCTCTCTCGGTCTCTCTCTTTTTCTCTCTCTCTTTTTCTCTCTCTCGGTCTCTCTCTGTCTCTCTCTTTTTCTCTCTCTCCCTTCCTGTCTCTCTCCCTCCCCCTCTCTCTGTCTCTCTCTCTGTATCTCCCTCTCAATTAAATTAAATTAAATTAAATTCAAGGGGCTTTATTGGCATGGAAACGTGTTAACATTGCCAAAGCAAGTGAGGTAGATAATATACAAAAGTGAAATAAACAATAAAAATTAACAGTAAACATTACACATACAGAAGTTTCAAAACAATAAAGACAATCCAAATGTCATATTATATATATACTGTGTTTTAACAATGTACAAATGGAAAAATAAATAAGCATAAATATGGGTTGTATTTACAATGGTGTTTGTTCTTCACTGGTTGCCCTCTCTCGGTCTCTCCCTCTCTGTCTCTCCATCTCTCGGTCTTTCCTTCTCTCGGTGTCTCCCTCTCTCGGTCTCTCCCTCTCTCGGTGTCTCCCTCTCTTGGTCTCTCCCCTCTCTCGGTCTCTCCCTCTCTGTGTCTCCATCTCTCGGTCTTTCCTTCTCTCGGTGTCTCCCTCTCTCGGTCTCTCCCTCTCTCGGTGTCTCCCTCTCTCGGTCTCTCCCTCTCTCGGTCTCTCCCTCTCTCGGTGTCTCCCTCTCTTGGTCTCTCCCCATCGCTCTCTTTTTCTCTCTCTCCGTCTCCCTCTCTCTCCGTCTCTCTCTCGGCCCTCCCTCGTCCTCTCTGTCTCTCTTTCCGTCTCTTCCGTCTCTCGGTCCTCTCTCTCTCTCGGTCTCTCTCTCAGTCTCCTCTCTGTCTCTTCTCCGGCCTCTCGGTCTCTCTCTCTCGCCTCGTCTCTCTTAGTTTCTCTTGGGGCCCCTCTCTCTCAGTCTCTCTCTCAGTCTCTCCGTCTCGGTCTCTCTCTCTGCCCTCTTAGCCCTCTAGTCTCTCCCTCTCTCCGTCTCTCTCTCAGTCTCCTCTCTCTTTCCGTCTCCTCTCGTCTCTCCTCTCGGCCTCTCTGTCTCTTCCGTCTCTCGGCCTCTCTCTCGGTCTCTCTCAGTCTCTCTCTCCGTCTCTCCGTCTCTCTCTCTCTCAGTCTCTCTCTTAGTCTCTCCCTCTCTCGGTCTCTCCTCGTCTCTCGGTCTCTCTCTCTGTCTCTCTCTTTAGTCTCTCTCTTAGTCTCTCCCTCTTTCTCCGTCTTCTCAGTCTCTCTCTCAGTCTCTCTCTCTCCGTCTCTCTCTCAGTCTCTCTTTTCTGTCTCTCTCTTCTGTCTCTCTCGGTCTCTCTCTCGGGTCTCAATTCAATTCAATTCAATTCAAGGGCTTTATTGGCATGGGTAACATGTGTTAACATTGCCAAAGCAAGTAAGGTAGATAATATATAAAGTGAAATAAACAATAAAAATTAACAGTAGACATCACACATACAGAAGTTTCCAAAACAATAAAGACATTACAAATGTCATATTATATATATATACAGTGTTTTGCAATGTACAAATGGTAACGGACATTTATAAAATAAATAAGCATAGATATGGGTTGTATTTACAATGGTGCGTGTTCTTCACTGGTTGCCCTTTCTCGTGGCAACAGGTCACAAATCTTGCTGCTCTGATGGCACACTGTGGAAATTCACCTACCTCAGATCTCTCTCTTAGTCTCTCTCTTAGTCTCTCTCTTAGTCTCCCCTCCTCTCTCCGTCTCTCCTCTCTCTCTCTCTCTCTCTCTCTCTCTCTCTCTCTCTCTCTCTCTCTCTCTCTCTCTCTCTCTCTCTCTCTCAGTCTCTCGCCGTCTCTCTCTCTCTCCGCGTCTCTCCGTCTCTCTCTCTCTCTCTGTCTCTCTCCCGTCTCTCTCTCTCTCCGTCTCTCTCTCTCTCTCAGTCTCTCTCTCTCTCCGCTTCCTCTCTCTCTCCGTCTCTCTCTCAGTCTCTCTTAGTCTCTCCCTCTCTTGGTCTCTCTCGGTCTCTCTCGGTCTCTCTCTCTCTCTCTCTCTCTCTCAGTCTCTCTCTCTCGGTCTCTCGGTCTCTCTCTCTGTCTCTCTCTCAGTCTCTCTCTTAGTCTCTCCCTCTCTCCGTCTCTCGGTCTCTCTCTCGGTCTCACTCTCTCTCTCTCTCTCAGTCTCTCTCTCTCTCGTCTCTCGGTCTCGGTCTCTCTCTCAGTCTCTCTCTTAGTCTCTCCCTCTCTCCGTCTCTCGGTCTCTCTCTCGGTTCTCTTAGTCTCTCCTCTCCGTCTCTGTCTTCTCTCTCTCGGTCTCACTCTCTCTCTCTCAGTCTCTCTCTCTCGTCTCCTCTCAGTCTCTCTTAGTTTCTCTCTCACATTTGTAATGTTTTGTATGCTGTCTCTTGGTTTTAGATAATACATCTCTGTACATAAATCTAAATAAATCTATGAAGCTATATAAAACCCTATGTATTACAGTGCTGCCTGTGACAGTGTGTTTGGCTCTTACTGGATGGCACGGAGCAGATGAATGTTTTTAATCATCATCTACTTGAGATGCTCACATCCACGTTTGCACTACATCTGTCTGAGATGGCAATTACAGGGGTACTAGACTAGTAGACTGTTGCTTCTTCAGAGTAATCAGGAGACTTGAGCGTGTGTTAAAAGTAGTGCACTATAATTAGGGAATAGGGTGCCATTTGGGACACAACCGGGAATCTTGTGGAGGGATACAGTCATTTGCCAGTGGAGTGTCTCAGCCACAACTTAATATTATCAATGAGGCTTTACTTGGAGAAACTGCCGGATGGCTCAGAATCATTCTACAGATCATCTCAGCAGGATCATTCCTGTACAGGATCATTCTACAGGATCATTCCACAGGATCATTCACAGGATCATTCTACAGGATCATTCTACAGGATCATTCTACAGGATCATTCCAGAGGATCATTCTACAGGATCATTCTACAGGATCATTCTACAGGATCATTCTACAGGATCATTCTACAGGATCATTCTACAGGATCATTCCACAGAATCATTCCACAGGATCATTCTACAGGATCATTCTACAGGATCATTCCAGAGGATCATTCTACAGGATCATTCTACAGGATCATTCTACAGGATCATTCTACAGGATCATTCTACAGGATCATTCTACAGGATCATTCTCCAGGATCATTCCAGAGGATCATTCTACAGGATCATTCTACAGGATCATTCTACAGGATCATTCTACAGGATCATTCTACAGGATCATTCTACAGGATCATTCCACAGGATCAGTCCACGGTTCTTGCCCTGATATCACAAGAGAAGTAGGACACTATCACTAGCGTACAGACTTATAGATATTATTATTATTAGAGACGTTATCCTCGGTTTCTATATGTTGGCAATATCATTGTTGACACATCGACTGAACAGAGATGATATATTTGAAACAGTAGTACCCTTTAAAATGGAAAGAAAACTTCCAACCAACTCAGTTCACAAAAACAAATACAAAAACATATACATGTTTTTTTTTAATATAAATCCTCCAACCTCATTTGTCCCTCTGTCTGTCAGAAACCTAATTCTAATCCACAAACCTTCTCTTATCATAACGGGGCCCTTTCCACCTTGATGTGTTTATGTGCATTCCGTTTCACGAGGACGGATGATTCTCTCCTTCATTATACCGAGTCAAACTTATCTTGTATTATCATAACTTTTCTGATGTCAACTTTCAGGGATTTACACACAGGGGACAGCGCGAGCTCTTTTGGGAGCCCTAAACCAGATTTGGTTGGGGGGCCCTTGATATGCAGTAGACAGACTTATCCAGTGTAACATACAGGAGCAATTAGGTTGGCACTTTGCTCAAGGGCACATCGACAGATTGTTCACTCAGTGGGTTGACAGAGCCTGGCCGTGCAGAAGACTTAATTATTTGTCGCCTCGACATTTTAGTGGCCCTCCTCTTGACAGATCAGCACAAATTCTACACATTTTGCCATGGGGCTTGGAGAAAATGTTGCTGTTTTAAAGGTAGTTTTCTGCAATTCTGCACATTTTGCCATGGGGCGGAGAGAACACATTGCAATTTAAAAACAAATTGCATGAAAATGTACTCATTTTGCCATGGACAGAGAGGACTGAGTCTGGGCCCTAGCGTAAGGGGCCCTAAAACCACTAAGCTTCTGTCGCTGGGATACCTGGAACCTCTCCTGGATTCACAGATTGGTTGTAGTCGGCTCTTACAATTTAACAGAAATTTAACATTTCCCTCATACAGTAAAAGGATCAGGGCTGGCAGATTAACTGGCATTTTATTCCTATGTAGTGCACTACTTTTTGACCAGGACCTATAGGGAATAGGATGCCATTATAGGGAATAGGAGGCGTATTTAGATGCAAGCCAGGTCCTGGCTCTAGCTACTCCCACATGATTGATGAAAGATTAAAAGGATTGTTGAGATTGAAGGGCCCGTTTAGCACCCAGCTGAGGAACAATTTCCAGTCATTGTGCCGGGGTCACTTTGCCCACCTACACCATGCAGATGACATTACTCACTGAGGAACACTGGGTCTGTGTTTGAAATGGCACCCTATCCCTATTGGCACTGGCCAAAAGTAGTGCACTATGTAAGGAATAGAATGCCAGTCTGGACAGAATCTGGGATAATGTAAAAACGGATGTGAACGAGGGAGTAGGCGACTATCGGGCGATGGGAGAGAGAGACGTGAGAACGAGGATGAGGAACAGGCAATCATTTCTAATCAGCACCTCTGGACCGTGACGGTGTCAGGTTCTGTGCCAGGTTCTGGTGTCAGGTTCTGGGTGTCAGGTACCGGTGTCAGGTTCTGGTGTCAGGTTCTGTGTCACTGGTGTCAGGTTCTGGTGTCAGGTTCTGGTGTCAGGTTCTGGTGTCAGGTTCTGGTGTCAGGTACCGGTGTCAGGTTCCGGTGTCAGGTTCTGGTATCAGGTACGGTGTCAGGTACCGGTGTCAGGTTCCGGTGTCAGGGTTCTGGTGTCAGGTACCGGTGTCAGGTTCCGGTGTCAGGTACAGGTGTCAGGGTGTCGGGTTCTGGTGTCAGGTTCTGGTGTCAGGTTCTATTGTCAGGTTCTGGGTGTCAGGTTCCGGTGTCAGGTACCGGTGTCAGGTACCGTGTCAGGTTCTGGTGTCAGGTTCTGGTGTCAGGTTCTGGTGTCAGGTTCGTGTTACCGTGTCAGGTTCTGGTGTCAGGTTCTGGTGTCAGGTTCTGTGTCAGGTACCGTGTCAGGTACCCGGTGTCAGGTTCTGGTGTCAGGTTCTGGTGTCAGGTTCTGGTGTCAGGTACGTGTCAGGTTCTGGTGTCAGGTTCTGGTGTCAGGTTCTCCGTACCGGTGTCAGGTTCTGGTGTCAGGTTCTGGTGTCAGGTTCTGGTGTCAGGTTCGGTGTCAGGTTCCGGGTCAGATACGGTGTCATGTACCGTGTCAGGTACGGTGTCAGGTTCTGTGTCAGGTTCTGGTGTCAGGGTTCAGGTACCGTGTCAGGGGTTCAGGTTCTGGTGTCAGGGTACGGTGTCAGGTTCTGGTGTCAGGTTCTGTCAGGTGGTGTCAGGTTCTGGTGTCAGGTTCGGTGATAACGGTGACAACGGTCTTAACGGTGACAACGGTATTAACGGTGACAACGGTATTAACGGTATTAGCGGTGATAGCGGTATTAACGGTGATAACGGTATTAGCGGTGACAACGGTATTAACGGTATTAGCGGTGATAGCGGTATTAGCGGTGATAGCGGTATTAGCGGTGACAGCGGTATTAACGGTGACAGCGGTATTAGCGGTATTAACGGTGATAGCGGTATTACCTGTGATAGCGGTGTTAGCGGTGATAGCGGTATTAGCGGTGACAGCGGTATTAGCGGTGATAGCGGTGATAGCGGTATTAGCGGTGATAGCGGTATTAGCGGTATTAACAGTATTAGCGGTGACAACGGTATTAGCGGTGATAGCGATATTAACAGTGATAGCGGTGATAGCGGTATTTACGGTGACAACGGTATTAACGGTGATAACGATATTAGCGGTAACAAGCGGTATTAGCGGTGATAGCGGTATTAGCGGTGATAGCGGTATTAGCGGTGATAATGGTGATAACATTAATAGCGGTGATAGCGGTATTAGCGGTGATAAGCGGTATTAATGGTGATAGCGGTATTAACGGTGATAGCGGTATTAGCGGTGATAGAGGTGATAACGGTGATAGCGGTATTGGCGGTGATAGCGGTATTAGCGGTGATAGCGGTATTAGCGGTGATAGCGGTATTAGCGGTGATAACGGTATTAGCGGTGATAAGCGGTATTAGCGGTATTAGCGGTGATAACGGTATTAACAGTGATAACGGTATTAGCGGTGATAGCGGTATTAGCGGTGATAGCGGTATTAGCGGTGACAGCGGTATTTACGGTGATAGCGGTATTAGCGGTGACAAGCGGTATTAGCGGTGATAGTGGTATTAGCGGTGATAGCGGTATTAATGGTGATAGCAGTATTAGCGGTAGTAGCGGTGATAGCGGTATTAGCGGTGATAGCAGTATTAGCGGTGATAGCGGTGACAAGCGGTATTAGCGGTGATAGCGGTGACAACGGTATTAGCGGTGATAACGGTATTACATTTACATTTACATTTAAGTCATTTAGCAGGCGGCTCTTATCCAGAGCGACTTACAAATTTAGCGGTGACAAGCGGTATTAGCGGTGATAACGGTGATAACAGTATTAACGGTGACAGCGGTATTAGCGGTGATAGCGGTATTAACGGTGATAACGGTATTAGCGGTGATAGCGGTGACAATGGTATTAACGGTATTAACGGTGACAACGGTATTAACGGTGTTAACGGTGATAACAGTATTAACGGTGATAACGGTATTAACGGTGATACCGGTGATAACAGTATTAACGGTGATACCGGTATTAACGGTGATAACGGTATTAACGGTGATAACGGTAGTAATGGTGATAACGGTATTAACGGTGATAACGGTCATAGCGGTGATAGTAGTGATAACAGTGATAACGGTATTAACGGTGACAATAATGATAACAGTGATTACAGAGTACATTACCAATACTTTCTAATAAAACACCAGTTTAGAGTACAGGACCAATACTGTCTATTAGACACCAGCTTAGAGTACAGGACCAATACTGTCTACTAAAACACCAGCTTAGAGTACAGGACCAATACTGTCTACTAAAACACCAGCTTAGAGTACAGGACCAATACTGTCTAATAAACACCAGTTTAGAGTACATTACCAATACTGTCTAATAAACAACAGTTTAGAGTACAGGACCAATACTGTCTAATAAACACCAGTTTAGAGTACATTACCAATACTGTCTAATAAACACCAGTTTAGAGTACAGGACCAATACTGTCTAATAAACACCAGTTTAGAGTACAGGACCAATGTCTAATACTGTATTTCCCCCATGTGAAACCCTGGATGTCCAGTATTTTGAAACCACTTCCATCTGCACGACCAGCTTGGCAGCTCTGTGGATGGAGACATATGACTAGCGGTGGCCGAGAGAGATAACGTCAACATCAAGTAGCAATGTTGTACTTTGCTGCCTGACTGTGTGCAAGCTGATGGGAGTGGGGGGGTGAGAGTCCCAGGGTATGTGTGTAGTGTGTAGTGTGTGTGTTTCAACTGTCCAACACTGCATTAAGTCACAGCTCAATCTTGCTCAAACAGTCTTGAAGGAGTTCCCACATATGCTGAGCACTTGTTGGCTGCTTTTCCTTCACTCTGCGGTCCAACTGAATCCAAACCATCTCAATTGGGTTGAAGTCGGGTGATTGTGGAGGCCAGGTCATTTGATGCAGCATTCCATCACTCTCATTCTTGGTCAAATAGCCCTCAATAGCCTGAAGGTGTGTTGGGTCATTGTCCTGTTGGCAAACCAGATGGCAAGGTGTATCGCTGCAGAATGCTGTGGTAGCCATGCTGGTTAAGTGTGCCTTGAATTGTAAATCAATCACAGACAGTGTCATCAGCAAAGCACCCTTACAACATCACACCTCCTCCTCCATGCTTCACGGTGGGAACCACACATGCAGAGATCATCTGTTCACTCACCCTGTGTCATATTTTGATCCAGAAATTAAAAAAATCTAGGTAACTATGGGTCTTCCTTTACTGTGGCGGTCCTCATGAGAGCGGGTTTCATCATAGCACTTCATAGTTTTTGTGACTGCACTTGAAGAAACGTTCAAAGTTCTTGAAATTTTCCGGATTGACTGATCTTCATGTCTTAAAGTAATGATGGACTGTTGTTTCTCTTTGCTTATTTGAGCTGTTCTTGCCATAATTTGTGGAATTAATTCTTAATGCATTTGAGCTCATCAGTTGTGTTGTGACAAGGTATACAGAAGATAACCCTATTTGGCATAAGATCAAGTCCATATTAAGTTTTAACAAGGGACACGTTCATTGAAATGCATTCCAGGTGACTACCTCGTGAAGCTGGTTGAGAGAATGCCAATGCCATTATTTTACTTTTAGGCAGGGTAGTCTAGTGGTTAGAACATTGGACTAGTAACCGAAAGGTTGCAAGATCGAATCCTCGAGCTGACAAGGTTACAGTCTGTCGTTCTGACCCCTGAACAAGGCAGTTAAATCACTGTTCCTAGGCCGCTACAACTGTGCCTGGTAGGTCATTGAGAGTATCCTCTAAGGGTGCCATTTGGAACAAAGCCTCTGACTGAGACCTGTATATTACAGGAGATGGCAGGTTGACACCGGCCACTGTGACTGACAAACGGAATGGTGACTGGATATTAGATTCTCTGTCTGCATTCTAACAGCAACTTCTTCTGTTCTCCTCTCCTCTTTCCCTCTTCTCAGTATATCATGTCATACTTTCTGTAAAGGGTTAATGGTGATTATTATTCCTGTCGGTAATTGTCTTAATTACAGTGAAAGAGCTCTCTCTCTAATTCCACAAGATCTCTGTTCCCCTCTTTGTCAGTTCCTGAATGGTAACTAATTGTTGTCAGAAGTTATTTCAGGCTTTGATGATAACAGTTTCCTGCAGTAAGAATTCCATTGATGTCTCACTTTGGAACAAAACAACGAAGCTAATGTTAAATCACATTGGCATATGGGAGCTGACAGAGTCGCAGGTCATTCAAGTGGAAGTGCAGAATGTCTACATTTAGAGTTGTGAATTAAAGATACAACGACGTAGATATATGTGTATATATATATATATATATATATATATGCAGTGGGGAGAACAAGTATTTGAAACACTGCCGATTTTGCAGGTTTTCCTACTTACAAAGCATGTAGAGGTCTGTAATCTTTATCATAGGTACACTTCAACTGTGAGAGAAAAAATCCAGAAAATCACATTGTATGATTTTGAAGTAATTCATTTGCATTTTATTGCATGACATAAGCAGGGGGACCTTGCGTGCGCTGCAAGATTTTAATCCATGACGGCGGAGTGTGTTACTAATGGTTCTCTTTGAGACTGTGGTCCCAGCTCTCTTCAGGTCATTGACAGGTCCTGCCGTGTAGTTCTGGGCTGATCCCTCACCTTCCTCATGATCATTGAGGCCCCACGAGGTGAGATCTTGAGTCAAACCCAGGCAGGGTGATTGACCGTCATCTTGAACTTCTTCCATTTTCTAATAATTGCGCCAACAGTTGTTCCCTTCTCACCAAGCTGCTTGCCTATAGTCCTGTAGCCCATCCCAGCCTTGTGCAGGTCTACAATTGTATCCCTGATGTCCTTACACAGCTCTCTGGTTTGGCCATTGTGGAGAAGCTTGGGTCTGTTTGATTGAGTGTGTGGACAGGTGTCTTTTATACAGGTAAACGAGTTCAAACAGGTGCTGTTAATACAGGTAATAGTGGAGAACAGGAGACTTCTTAAAAGAAAACTAACAGGTCTGTGAGAGACAGAATTCTTACTGGTTGGTATGTGATCAAATACTTCGTCATGCAATAAAATGCAAATTAATTACTTGAGAAAATCATACAATGTGATTTTCTGGTTGTTTTTAGATTCTGTCTCTCACAGTTGAAGTGTACCTATGATAAAAATTGCAGACCTCTACATGCTTTGTAAGTAGGAAAACCTGCAAAATCGACAGTGTTTTTCAAATACTTGTTCTCCCCACTGTAGATAGAAACTGTTCAGAACCTTTAGCGATATACAGTATCTCATCCTCCAAGGCTGCACATCCACACTCAGAACACCCATCCACTCAGAACACACCTCTCCCTCAAAACACACCTCTCCACTCAAGCCACACCTCTCTCTCCACTCAGAACATCCTCACTCAGAACACACATCCACACTCAGAACACACTCTCCACTCAAAACACCTCTCCACTCAAAACACACCTCTCCCACTCCAGAACACATCCCCACTCAAACACACCTCTCCACTCAGAACACATCCTCACTCAGAACCACCTCCTCCACTCCAAAACACACCTCTCCACTCAAGAACACCTCTCCACTCCAGCTCACACCTCTCCTTTCAGAACACACCTCTCCACTCAAAACACACCTCTCACTCAGAACACCTCTCCACTCAGAACACACATCCACACTCAGAACACACCTCTCCACTCAGAACACACCTCTCCACTCAGAACACACATCTCCACTCAGAACACACCTCACCACTCAGAACACACCTCTCCACTCAGAACACACCTCTCCACTCAGAACACACATCCACACTCAGAACACACATCCACACTCAGAACACACCTCTCCACTCAGAACACACCTCTCCACTCAGAACACACCTCTCCACTCAGAACACACCTCTCCACTCAGAACACACCTCTCCACTCAGAACACACCTCTCCACTCAGAACACACCTCTCCACTCAGAACACACCTCTCCACTCAGAACATACCTCTCCACTCAAAACACACCTCTCCACTCAGAACACACATCCACACTCCGAACACACCTCTCCACTCAAAACACACCTCTCCACTCAAAACACACCTCTCCACTCAAAACACACCTCCCCACTCAGAACACACATCCTCACTCAGAACACACCTCTCCACTCAAAACACACCTCTCCACTCAAAACACACACCCACACTCAGAACATACCTCTCCACTCAGAACACACCTCTCCACTCAGAACACACCTCTCCACTCAGAACACACCTCTCCACTCAGAACACACCTCTCCACTCAGAACACACCTCTCCACTCAAAACACACACCCACACACAGAACATACCTCTCCACTCAGAACACACATCTCCACTCAGAACACACCTCTCCACTCAGAACACACCTCTCCACTCAGAACACACCTCTCCACTCAGAACACACATGCTCACTCAGAACACACATCCTCACTCAGAACACACCTCTCCACTCAAAACACACCTCTCCACTCAAAACACACCTCTCCACTCAAAACACACCTCTCCACTCAGAACACACCTCTCCACTCAGAACACACCTCTCCACTCAGAACACACCTCTCCACTCAGAACACACCTCTCCACTCAGAACACACCTCTCCACTCAGAACACACATCCTCACTCAGAACACACCTCTCCACTCAGAACACACCTCTCCACTCAGAACACACCTCCCCACTCAGAACACACATCCACACTCAGAACACACCTCTCCACTCAGAACACACCTCTCCACTCAGAACACACATCCACAGTCAGAACACACCTCCCCACTCAGAACACACATCCACACTCAGAACACACCTCTCCACTCAGAACACACCTCTCCACTCAGAACACACCTCTCCACTCAGAACACACCTCTCCACTCAGAACACACATCCCCACTCAGAACACACCTCTCCACTCAGAACACACATCCTCACTCAGAACACACCTCTCCACTCAGAACACACATCCTCACTCAGAACACACATCTCCACTCAAAACACACCTCTCCACTCAGAACACAAATCCCCACTCAGAACACACCTCTCCACTCAGAACACACATCCACACTCAGAACACACATCCACACTCAGAACACACCTCTCCACTCAGAACACACCTCTCCACTCAGAACACACCTCTCCACTCAGAACACACATCCACAGTCAGAACACACCTCCACACTCAGAACACACCTCTCCACTCAGAACACACCTCTCCACTCAGAACACACCTCTCCACTCAGAACACACCTCTCCACTCAGAACACACCTCTCCACTCAGAACACACCTCTCCACTCAGAACACACCTCTCCACACTCAGAACACACCTCTCCACTCAGAACACACCTCTCCACTCAGAACACACCTCTCCACTCAGAACACACATCCACAGTCAGAACACACCTCTCCACTCAGAACACACCTCTCCACTCAGAACACACCTCTCCACTCAGAACACACCTCTCCACTCAGAACACACCTCTCCACTCAGAACACACCTCTCCACTCAGAACACACCTCTCCACTCAGAACACACATCCACAGTCAGAACACACCTCCCCACTCAGAACACACATCCACAGTCAGAACACACCTCCACACTCAGAACACACCTCTCCACTCAGAACACACCTCTCCACTCAGAACACACCTCTCCACTCAGAACACACCTCTCCACTCAGAACACACATCCACAGTCAGAACACACCTCCACACTCAGAACACACCTCTCCACTCAGAACACACCTCTCCACTCAGAACACACCTCTCCACTCAGAACACACCTCTCCACTCAGAACACACCTCTCCACTCAGAACACACCTCTTCCACTCAGAACACACCTCTCCACACTCAGAACACACCTCTCCACTCAGAACACACCTCTCCACTCAGAACACACCTCTCCACTCAGAACACACATCCACAGTCAGAACACACCTCTCCACTCAGAACACACCTCTCCACTCAGAACACACCTCTCCACTCAGAACACACCTCTCCACTCAGAACACACCTCACCACTCAGAACACACCTCACCACTCAGAACACACCTCACCACTCAGAACACACATCCACAGTCAGAACACACCTCCCCACTCAGAACACACATCCACAGTCAGAACACACATCCACACTCAGAACACACATCCACACTCAGAACACACATCCACACTCAGAACACACCTCTCCACTCAGAACACACATCCTCACTCAGAACACACCTCCCCACTCAGAACACACATCCTCACTCAGAACACACCTCTCCACTCAGAACACACCTCTCCACTCAGAACACACATCCTCACTCAGAACACACCTCCCCACTCAGAACACACATCCTCACTCAGAACACACCTCCCCACTCAGAACACACATCCTCACTCAGAACACACCTCCCCACTCAGAACACACATCCTCACTCAGAACACACCTCCCCACTCAGAACACACATCCTCACTCAGAACACACCTCCCCACTCAGAACACACCTCCCCACTCAGAACACACATCCTCACTCAGAACACACCTCCTCACTCAGAACACACCTCTCCACTCAGAACACACCTCTCCACTCAGAACACACCTCTCCACTCAGAACACACCTCTCCACTCAGAACACACCTCTCCACTCAGAACACACCTCTCCACTCAGAACACACCTCTCCACACTCAGAACACACCTCTCCACTCAGAACACACCTCTCCACTCAGAACACACCTCTCCACTCAGAACACACATCCACAGTCAGAACACACCTCTCCACTCAGAACACACCTCTCCACTCAGAACACACCTCTCCACTCAGAACACACCTCTCCACTCAGAACACACCTCTCCACTCAGAACACACCTCTCCACTCAGAACACACCTCTCCACTCAGAACACACATCCACAGTCAGAACACACCTCCCCACTCAGAACACACATCCACAGTCAGAACACACCTCCACACTCAGAACACACCTCTCCACTCAGAACACACCTCTCCACTCAGAACACACCTCTCCACTCAGAACACACCTCTCCACTCAGAACACACATCCACAGTCAGAACACACCTCCACACTCAGAACACACCTCTCCACTCAGAACACACCTCTCCACTCAGAACACACCTCTCCACTCAGAACACACCTCTCCACTCAGAACACACCTCTCCACTCAGAACACACCTCTCCACTCAGAACACACCTCTCCACACTCAGAACACACCTCTCCACTCAGAACACACCTCTCCACTCAGAACACACCTCTCCACTCAGAACACACATCCACAGTCAGAACACACCTCTCCACTCAGAACACACCTCTCCACTCAGAACACACCTCTCCACTCAGAACACACCTCTCCACTCAGAACACACCTCTCCACTCAGAACACACCTCTCCACTCAGAACACACCTCTCCACTCAGAACACACATCCACAGTCAGAACACACCTCCCCACTCAGAACACACATCCACAGTCAGAACACACATCCACACTCAGAACACACATCCACACTCAGAACACACATCCACACTCAGAACACACCTCTCCACTCAGAACACACATCCTCACTCAGAACACACCTCCCCACTCAGAACACACATCCTCACTCAGAACACACCTCTCCACTCAGAACACACCTCTCCACTCAGAACACACATCCTCACTCAGAACACACCTCCCCACTCAGAACACACATCCTCACTCAGAACACACCTCCCCACTCAGAACACACATCCTCACTCAGAACACACCTCCCCACTCCAGAACACACATCCTCACTCAGAACACACCTCCCCACTCAGAACACACATCCTCACTCAGAACACACCTCCCCACTCAGAACACACCTCCCCACTCAGAACACACATCCTCACTCAGAACACACCTCCTCACTCAGAACACACCTCTCCACTCAGAACACACCTCTCCACTCAGAACACACCTCTCCACTCAGAACACACCTCTCCACTCAGAACACACCTCCTCACTCAGAACACACCTCTCCACTCAGAACACACCTCTCCACTCAGAACACACCTCTCCACTCAGAACACACCTCTCCACTCAGAACACACATCCTCACTCAGAACACACCTCTCCACTCAGAACACACATCC
>NW_027009706.1:0-41167 GCF_036934945.1 Oncorhynchus masou masou
TGGGAACAGGCTATAAATTCTCCCATCAGATTCTTTGACAGAATCCTGAGCCATTCAGGGATGATTTAGTTGGATGCAGACAACCAAATACCTTGCATCATTTAGATGGCAATGGCAAGAGACAGCTCCCTTTAACATGGGGTGCAGGCAATTCTATTTCCAAAAATGGCTCAATAATGCCAGAATTGTTATATATAGTGTAAAGGAGGTTGGCAAAAAAGTTATGAAACGAGATAGTTCTAACAAGGAAAATAATCACTATAAGCCCAAATACTTTCCACTAATTATTTTATTCTGTGACATAATTAAAATATTTGTGTTAATTGTGTTTGATTACTGCCCACATTACCAAACCCTGTATTAGCTCATTATTAGAGAGGGTATTTGAACTGTAAAAAAATACTCGCTATACCTCCCTTTTACTCATCTTCATGTAAATAATGTGACAGTTTGAGTCGTCAACAAACCGACTTGAAGAAGAGCAACATATCATGAGAGATATTTCTGAACTCTCTCTACTTGTCATGTGGAGAACATCTCACTGAAGAGGGCCTTTACTCACACCATTCTCTAGCTGTCTGTCTGGATGGACTGTCCTTCCTCAGGGACCTGTTTTTCCTCTGACTCCCTCGCCACACCACATAGTGCTGCGCTGCGGGATGCTGTGGACCTCATCTGATGACGTCATCACAGCTAGAGGTGGATCCTTGACTGGCAAATCGCAGTTCTTTTTCGCGCACTGCTGACCAAAACCTGTGTGTATAGTCACAAAGATAGAGAGTGTTGAGTCTGAATGTTAAAATAAAAATCCACTCAAATACTATCTTCAGTATTGTTTTATACAGTCCCAAAATGCTTTGCATGTCAGTAGTCAACTTTTCAAGGAGCTAAGTGTCACTTGCCACATCATCATGAGATGCATTTTGCAATATAATGATGATGAGACACTTGACATTTTTTGTTCTTTCAAGAAAACTGGGAACTCAACAAACAAAAAAAATAGGTCAAAGTAATGATGTCAGGGATCTTCAGGTCGGAAAGTCGGAGCTCTAGAAAGATGCCAGAATTTCTGACTTGGAATGCCGAGTTGGATGACCGTTCAAAATTATTTTTCCCAGTCGGAGAATACCAACGCGGCATTTGCAACTTGAAAGTTCAATATCTTGAAACTTGACTGTTGATATGCTAAACATTTTGGGCCTGCACTAATTTTTATTTTTACTTTACATAGTTTTTAAGTCTATTTGTCCTCACTTTGTACCGTGGGGGAATGGATGGATTTAAGGTGATATTTAATAACAAATGGGAGTCATTGGCATTGATTTCAAGTCATTTAAACAAAATTGGACAGAACACAAGTTGGGTTATTTTGACCCAGCCAGTTGGGTCACAAACAACCCATAGTTTTCATTAAGTTGGGTTGTGAAGCTGGGTTATTGAGCTATGATCCCCCGGGACAGATCAGAAGACTGGAGGTGTGGCTTATTAGGGCGTGGCTTTCAGATAGTTATTTTTGAGCACCCATGAGAGTAAATGTCGTTCTGGTTCATCTTTTCTGTTGTATTGTCAACACATGTTAAGGTTGAGTACTGGCATTTGTGTAGCTTTACTAATGCGTAAACAAAAGTATGAGTTGCTATGCATATCACAATAATGGGCACATTAATGCCTTATATTTAAATATTTCATATAAAAAAATAACTATCTGAAAGCCACACTCCCAATAGGCCATGCCTTTGGATTGACAAAATATGGATGGATTTAACCACCAGGGTTAAATCCAAAGGCATGGCCTATTGGGTTTTTATTCACTTTCATGAAGGGTTGCAATTCACATTTCCTCTCAATATTTTTTATAATATGCTTCTTTTTTAAAAGACAATTAACATAATTTTTATATAAAAATTATAACAAAGTGGTAACCATCTTAACATTACACATACGCACTTGAAGAACTCAATTTGTGTAAGCCTCAATTAAAGGTCCTGAACAGTTATTCTGAAAAGTAATTTTTCTCTCATGGTTAACTACAAGGAAGTTTGAAAAGACAGGTTGAGTGGGCATGGAGCTTATATTCATGAGCTCTCCTTGACTGACAGCTCTTTGAAACACCTATGTCAACAACTTGAACGCAGTGAACAGTGTTGAAGTAAAATCATCTCAAGTAAATTTGGTGATTCAAGCTATTATTTTTTTTTAACATTATTTAACTAGGCAAGTCAGTTAAGAACAAATTCTTATTTTCAATGACGGCCTAGGAAAAGTAGGTTAACTGCCTGTTCAGGGGCAGAACGACAGATTTGTACTTTGTCAGCTCAGGGGATTGAACTTGCAACCTTCTGGTTGCTAGTCCAACACTATATCCACTAGGATACCCTGCCGCCCCCGTTGAAATTATGTCAATGATATGTATTTTCTATATACACTGAACAAAAATATAAAATTTCAAAGATTTCACTGAGTTACAGTTCATATAAGGAAATCAGTCATTTGAAATGAATTAATTAGTCAGTTCAATTCATGACATTTCTATCTGCAGCGCTCCACAACGTTTGTCTACTAAGTGTGACCTTGGGCCACCTCACCCCCAGGAAACCATGATAAGGACAATGACAAGAACCTGGCATCACATGGAGGAAAAGCCACTCACAAAGCTGAACTAGGAGCATGAGCTGAGGTTGTGTAGGGGAATAGTCATAGACATCAAATTACACTGACTGTGTCAATACATGTTATGACAATGCCTAAAGGTGGTGTTGTACAACCTATTGTATTCATCTGTCGAATGCAAACCCGGTGAAACTTAAAGGAATCTTAGTTTCACTTCACCTGTGTCATTTCTTACTCATAACATAGAATGCATTTGTGTAGGCTGCACCTTTACAAACCCGCCATGCATGTCTTCACTTAAGTTTCATTGTGAATCTGCCTGTCTGTGATTGACTATACTCACATAAAGAAAGTCTGTTACATTCCTGGAAGTAAACACACATTTGCCTCAGCAACATTTGAACTTGTCAGTACGGAAAGTTGGAAGGTCTCCAGATTCTGCTCTGTTAGACATCCCGTCATGTGGTAAATTATATCTTCCTGTCCTGTAGCCTTTGAACTGTATGTTGGGTGAGATGGCTGCTCCCACTCTGTTGAAAATCAGCTGTTGTTCATCTAGTTCAAGGGACTCTAGACTCTCATTCCACCTCTGCCACTTAAATGTAACTACTTGTACTTGCTGGTACTTCACCACAGTCATGGTTTTATCAACTAAAGTCTATTATTCTTGTCGTCCCTAGATTTTGTACAATTTATAATGGCATGAGTTGTTGTTTAAGCCAAGAGAATATTGAAATAGTAATTACATTTTCAAATATGCTTGTGCGAGCCTGTTAGGATGCAAATGACTCATCACTGGTTGGCACAGAGGCTTGTCACGACTTCTACCGAAGTCGATGCCTCTCCTTGTTCGGACGGCGCTCGGCGGTCTTCTAGCCATCGTCGATCCATTTGTCTTGTCTTCCCACACACCCGGTTCTCATTTCCCCTCGTTGTGTATTTAACCCTCTGTTTCCCTCAGGTCTTTGTGTGGTATTGTTTATTCTGTTTCATGTCATTCACACGTTAGTCTGTTGCGCTGGGTTAACCCGTATTGTTATTTCGTGTTCACGTTGCCGTGTGCTTTTGGTTCGCCTAAATAAAAAGGCTCCGTTGGCTACCCAATATCTGCTCTCCTGCACCTGACTCCCTTACAGCCATTTACACATACCCGACACTTATAAAAATGTGTATGATATTTCAGTTCAACAAAGCACATACATAACTGGCAATATATTATCCACTATTGTGATAGACACTATAGAAGTCAAACATACTATATGTCTTCAGAAGGGCAGACATAACAAAATGCCAATGACCAAAAACACAACCCGTTCAATGTTAATGATTATTGATACTTTTTTTATTTAGGTAATATACAGTATTAAGGGCTATGGAAACTTTGATCGCTTTTTCATTGTCACTCATCTTTGATTGCTTTTTAAAATAAAATAGAAGCATACAGCAACATTTGTAGTGATAAAAAACATTTAGAAATACTTCAAATGGTTATGATGAGAAAACATACAACTCTTACAGTAAAGCTTTTAAATATGTGTTACTAAACAGTACATAAATACATAGACATAAGGCACCAATTTAATGGTCAGGTTTGCTGTTACAATGTTTTCATTACATGCTGTAAGATCATTAGCTAACATGGCAATAACGGATGTGTTTTGAAGCTTCATCCAGCCCAACGGTGTATGCAGATTGCAACAGCACTGTTGATACCAGGAAACTGTTCCCATCACGTGGTTTCATGTTAGTGACATTGGTGCACTATTTCTCAATGTATCACATTTTCTTTTAGGACCATCACGGCCCAAGAACATGACATATTCTCCATCGATCTCTTCAATTTCAGGTAGACAAAAATATTGTGAAAGGGCTGTAACGCTGAAAATGCTATCGATACATGTATCTTACTATGAGAATGTAATTCGATTTATCCTAAATATATTTATTTTTCCTCCTTGTGAAAGACAAACGTGAGTTTTTGAAAAGAAACCGCACAGCTCTGGTTAGCCAGGTGAAAAACGTGAAGGCCATTGTCGATGATCTGCAGAGTGGAGGTTGTCATGATGAAATGGCTGCCAACGTGAATGCCCAGTTGACACCACAAGAAATGATGAGGAAGCTCCTGGATAGCGCGACCAGCACCGGGGCTGCTAACGCCCTGATTCAAGCCCTTTCAACTCATCAGAAGGATGTCATGGATGACCTGATTGCTGAAAATGCTTGAAGAGGTCAATTGGTTCTTCATTATAATTGATCTATTTTTTACCTTTTTTCTATCACTTTCTTTTTCCTCTGAGCCACCAGCCTGGTCTCATAAACTAGTAAACTTACATCTGGGACACTCAGAATAGTATAATATGCTACAGTACATTTGGTACTGTATGTTTACATTAAATTAATGTAGAGTGGTTGGTTAAAGTGGATGAGTATGATGCAACCTGTCAACTACTTACTTCTTTGAACCTACTTAGCATGTTAGCTAACCCTTCCCCTAACTCTTAACTCCTAACACTAACCCTAGGCCTAGCTAACATTAGCCACAACAAATTGGAATTCATAACATATACGTTCTGCAAATTGGTAACATTACATATTGAAATTCATAACATATCATACAAATTGTAATTTGTAACATATCATAGGAAATGGATGATGGACATCCACAAATGAATACATACCATACGAAAGGTAACATATCATACTAATTGGCTGTTCCAGATATATATTTACTCTGTTACGTCTACCCCCTGAATCCAGGCTGTTGCCACATGTAATTATTGGTGGTGGTGCTATTTTTTATTGACAAAACCTGGACAATATAATATTTTAAGGGGAAACATTTCTATAAAAAATGCAAGACAATATATTTTGATTATGTTGACTATGGTTCTTTACATTCCAAATATAAAATGTAATGGTGCAGTTTGAAGATTTACCCGCCACATTACCTTTAAATGAAATGTTGTTGAACTACTTACGTTGTCAAACTCCAAGAAGGAGAGGTCCAATAAATAAACATCTGTAGGCCTATTGTAATGGAATCCTTCATCCTCCTCTGGCGAGGAGTATGAAATGTCGGACCAATGCACAGCGTGGTATGTGTTCATGATGATTTCTTTTACTGAACACTGAAAATACAAAATAACAACGTGAAAATAAACTAAAACCAAAACAGTCCTGGAAGGTGCGAAAACACTAAAACAGAAAATAATCACCCACAAAACACAGGTGGGAAAAGGCTACCTAAGTATGATTCTCAATCAGAGACAACGAACGACAGCTGCCTCTGATTGAGAACCATACCAGGCCAAACACATAAACACAACATAGAAAAAAGAACATAAACTACCCACCCAACTCACGCCCTGACCATTCTAAAACAAAGACATAACAAAGGAACTAAGGTCAGAACGTGACACCTATAAACATCTATCGGCCTCTACAGGCCAAGAGTTGGACTTGCAATGACAGTCTGTGTTTGACTTTGTCATACTGACACACCCCATCATAATAGACAATACATTTGCAGGTAGTTATCTAAACATTGACCGTTGACGTTTAAGCCATATTTGCATACATTGTAATGCAACAACTAGAAATGGACAATCACCTCTATAAGCGTGATAAAATGTGAACACAAAACATCAGAAAACACTAGTAACTTAGCACATTATTCTGAGCACGTTAGTGAGGGTACGAGGTTCCACAGACACAGACACAAACACCCAATGTCCAATCTTGCTTCAATATTAAATCAAGTAAAGATACAATAATCCTAATAAAACTGGGTCAAATGACTTCCTGAATGTTTCTAGATATTGCACAGGAAAAGGTAAGGTCTGTGTTCCATTTCTCAGCCAACCTGTTTCTATTTTATTTCAACTTGTTCCACTCTTACAAGTGTCTTGTGTATTTTTGCCTGCATATCACTGCCCGCTCAACCCACATCTTAGAACCAGTAAATGTTTTGCCTGCCCAGTGAGACAGGGACTTCACTTTCAGCCCTACCCTGGGATGTCAAGGAAAGGTCAAGTACAAGAGCACCTGGCATAGCATACTACTAATTTTACATTTAAGTCATTTATCAGACACTCTTATCCAGAGCGATTTACAGTAGTGAGTGCATACATTTAAAGGAAATAAAATGTCCAATCGGTACCTGTGGAAATCGAAACCACAACCCTAGCGTTGCAAGCGGCATGCTCTAACAACTGAGCTACACATTACTCCTCAATGTGAATCTTACGGCGCAATCTGTACTTTCGCTTTCGCTGTATGTGTTCACCAGTTGTGTAAACGTGGTTATATAACGCAGTAAGTTTGCCTCCGCCACATTTGAGCTTTTCGGGACCTTTTCAAGTTAAGTCTTTTCAGTCTTCAGATTTACATTTACTACCAGAACCTGTGCCGTTAGAGCTTTATCATTTGGTAAGTTATCTTCCTGTTCTGCCGTTTATTCTTAGAAGTACTGAAGCTGCTTTACTTGAGCCTTGTGTGAAAACCAGCCGTTGTTTGTCAAGTTTACGTTACGTCCACCAATACAATTAACTGCTGGTGTTTTATAGGCCTGCGGCCACACAGTTATGGCTTCTTGCCTGAAGACGTTTTTAAGTATTCAGTATCATGTTCAGTATTTTATTAACTTAGAAGGTACTTACTTTATCATAGAGTGACATTGTAAGGGTTAACAGGATACCAGAAAGGGTGACATGGTATTTTACTTTGCTAGGGTTAGGGTTAGAGAAGATCCAGAGAAGATCAGTCTTCTTTTGGAGACATTCATTGAAATGGAAGAAAGTACATGTCAGGACTTCCTAAAGATTCTGAAGGAAGAGCATACACATTATCCAGGCCGTCAACAACATTTCAGCAAGAGCACACAAGGTAAGTAGCATACATCAACATTTGTAGTGATAAAAAGACATTTAGAAATACTTCATATGGTAATGATAAGAATACATACAACTCTTACAGTAAAGCTGTTACTATACAGTACATAAATACATAGACTTAAGGCACCAGTTTAATGGTCGGGTTTGCAGGTACAATGTTTTTATTACATGCTGTAAGGTCATTAGCTAACATGGCAATAACGGATGTGTTTTGAAGCTTCATCCAGCCCAACGGTGTATGCGGATTGCAACAGCACTGTTGATACCAGGAAAGTCACCAATGTCCACGGTATTAAAGACGTAAACATGAATTTAACCGTTCAAGCAGGATCGGGGAATCGATCTGGTGAGTGCAACTGTGAATAAGTTAACATGGTCATACTGAGAAAGTTGTATTGCTTACTAACAGCTAGCACCATAAGAAGAACATAACACAATTTTATATTTACTTGGACACAAAATGTCTCTTTCAGGAATGAACGTCAGCCAACCACCCCCACATGCAGATTTGGTTGTAACAACAGACAGCCATATAATTGCACCAGAGATATCGAACTGTACAATCCATGGCAACCTCAATATGTCTGTGATGCAGGTCCCGGCCCCCGAGGCCCCACAGTGTCCAGGTGAACTACTGCATTTAAGGAAGGTTTTATCTTCACAGGTCTCAGTGGTAGCTGTGCTAAAGAACAGGATCATCTTGACAAATAACCTTGACAAATGAGCTCAGTCCACATATATTTTAATGAAAGTTATTTTCAATCATGCATTTGATATTTGAAATAAAATAATGGCAACTTAATATATTTCAGTGTTACCACAGCAAACAGAAGATGTGTCCTCTTCTCAGGTAGTCAAATCCCAATTTTGCATGAGATGAAAAACGTAATTATTAAACGTAATTATTGTTTTCTTTGAGAAACAAACAACATGTCAGTAAAAATTTCTTCTCTAGGGCCCTGCCATGAAAATGATCATTGAGAATAAGGTGAAACTCATCGACTGGCTCCGAGCAGATTCTGGCTTCCTTCTTCAACATGTGCACTCCAAACGTATTGTTACCGATAGAGAGTATCAACAGCTGAAGAGCCTCTCAGTACCAGAGGCTGCTGTGACCGACCTGATTGACAAGATAATTCTCAAAAAGGAAGAGACTTGCTCTCAGTTTCTTGATACTCTCAAAGAAAGTCAGGTGAATGACACCTATCCCGAACTTAAGGAGTGGATTACCACCATATTCTGACTAGGTAATCTGGAATGTTAACTGACTAAGTAACATACTAACAGAATTGAATATTTTATCAATAACTTATTTTGAAGAATACGACTAGACTTAGGAATACCATAAATAGCTTAGTACTATGTCTTTACCTGATCATAACCTCAAAATATAATTTTCAGGGACGTAAAATATTGTTATGTTGTTAACTTTTGGATTTCTGAGTACCAATAGTGATCCAGGAAGAGACTGCTGTTTGTATACACTGAAAGAGGACAATCAGGCTAGATAATAATACGTTGGTTTTCTCCTGATTCAGACTTACTACCTTAGTCTTCTTTGTTCCTATGTGGAACATAAGGCTAAGCCTGGTTTAGAGGTCCTATTAAAACGGCAATCCCTGTAGCATGAGGCAGGGGTGACTACCTTTTTACACTGCGGACCGGAGTAGACATTTATAACACGTGGGCCTTCGTGCAAAAGTGTTTGAATTTTTAAAAAGCTGACCAATTTAGCTGTGTTAGACTCTCTGCTAGTGTGTTCCCATAGCGTGTTTTCATGTTAGTGACATTGGTGCACTATTTCTCAAAGTATCACCTTTTCTCTTTTAGGACCATCATGGCCCAAGAACATGACATATTCTCCATCGATCTCTTCAATTTCAGGTAGACAAAAATATTGTGAAAGGGCTTTAACACTGAAAATGCTATCGATACATGTATCTTACCATAAGAATGTAATTCGATTTATCCTAAATATATTTATTTATCTTCCTTGTTAAAGACAAACGTGGGTTTTTGAAAAGAAACCGCACAGCTCTGGTTAGCCAGGTGAAAAACGTGAAGGCCATTGTAGATGATCTGCAGAGTGGAGGTTATCATGATGAAATGGCTGCCAACGTGAATGCCCAGTTGACACCACAAGAAATGATGAGGAAGCTCCTGGATAGCGCGACCAGCACCGGGGCTGCTAACGCCCTGATTCAAGCCCTTTTAACTAATCAGAAGGATGTCATGGATGACTTGATTGCTGAAAATGCTTGAAGAGGTCAATTGGTTCTTCATTATAATTGATCTATTTTTTTACCTTTTTTATATCACTTTCTTTTTCCTCTGAGCCACCAGCCTGGTCTCATAAACTAGTAAACTTACATCTGGGACACTCAGAATAGTATAATATGCTACAGTACATTTGGTACTGTATGTTTACATTAAATTAATGTAGAGTGGTTGGTTAAAGTGGATGAGTATGATGCAACCTGTCAACTACTTACTTCTTTGAAGCTACTTAGCATGTTAGCTAACCCTTCCCCTAACTCTTAACTCCTAACACTAACCCTAGGCCTAGCTAACATTAGCCACAACAAATTGGAATTCATAACATATACGTTCTGCAAATCGGTAACATTACATATTGAAATTCATAACATATCATACAAATTGTAATTTGTAACATATCATAGGAAATGGATGATGGACATCCACAAATGAATACATACCATACGAAAGGTAACATATAATACTAATTGGCTGTTCCAGATATATATTTACTCTGTTACGTCTACCCCCTGAATCCAGGCTGTTGCCACATGTAATTATTGGTGGTGGTGCTATTTTTTATTGACAAAACCGGGACAATATAATATTTTAAGGGGAAACATTTCTATAAAAAATGCAAGACAATATATTTTGATTATGTTGACTATGGTTCTTTACATTCCAAATATAAAATGTAACGGTGCAGTTTGAAGATTTACCGCCACATTACCTTTAAATGAAATGTTGTTGAACTACTTACGTTGTCAAACTCCAAGAAGGAGAGGTCCAATAAATAAACATCTGTAGGCCTATTGTAATGGAATCCTTCATCCTCCTCTGGCGAGGAGTATGAAATGTCGGACCAATGCACAGCGTGGTATGTGTTCATGATGATTTCTTTTACTGAACACTGAAAATACAAAATAACAACGTGAAAATAAACTAAAACCAAAACAGTCCTGGAAGGTGCGAAAACACTAAAACAGAAAATAATCACCCACAAAACACAGGTGGGAAAAGGCTACCTAAGTATGATTCTCAATCAGAGACAACGAACGACAGCTGCCTCTGATTGAGAACCATACCAGGCCAAACACATAAACACAACATAGAAAAAAGAACATAAACTACCCACCCAACTCACGCCCTGACCATTCTAATACAAAGACTTAACAAAGGAACTAAGGTCAGAACGTGACACCTATAAACATCTATCGGCCTCTACAGGCCAAGAGTTGGACTTGCAATGACAGTCTGTGTTTGACTTTGTCATACTGACACACCCCATCATAATAGACAATACATTTGCAGGTAGTTATCTAAACATTGACCGTTGACGTTTAAGCCATATTTGCATACATTGTAATGCAACAACTAGAAATGGACAATCACCTCTATAAGCGTGATAAAATGTGAACACAAAACATCAGAAAACACTAGTAACTTAGCACATTATTCTGAGCACGTTAGTGAGGGTACGAGGTTCCACAGACACAGACACAAACACCCAATGTCCAATCTTGCTTCAATATTAAATCAAGTAAAGATACAATAATCCTAATAAAACTGGGTCAAATGACTTCCTGAATGTTTCTAGATATTGCACAGGAAAAGGTAAGGTCTGTGTTCCATTTCTCAGCCAACCTGTTTCTATTTTATTTCAACTTGTTCCACTCTTACAAGTGTCTTGTGTATTTTTGCCTGCATATCACTGCCCGCTCAACCCACATCTTAGAACCAGTAAATGTTTTGCCTGCCCAGTGAGACAGGGACTTCACTTTCAGCCCTACCCTGGGATGTCAACGAAAGGTCAAGTACAAGAGCACCTGGCATAGCATACTACTAATTTTACATTTAAGTCATTTATCAGACACTCTTATCCAGAGCGATTTACAGTAGTGAGTGCATACATTTAAAGGAAATAAAATGTCCAATCGGTACCTGTGGAAATCGAAACCACAACCCTAGCGTTGCAAGCGGCATGCTCTAACAACTGAGCTACACATTACTCCTCAAAGTGAATCTTACGGCGCAATCTGTACTTTCGCTTTCGCTGTATGTGTTCACCAGTTGTGTAAACGTGGTTATATAACGCAGTAAGTTTGCCTCCGCCACATTTGAGCTTTTCGGGACCTTTTCAAGTTAAGTCTTTTCAGTCTTCAGATTTACATTTACTACCAGAACCTGTGCCGTTAGAGCTTTATCATTTGGTAAGTTATCTTCCTGTTCTGCCGTTTATTCTTAGAAGTACTGAAGCTGCTTTACTTGAGCCTTGTGTGAAAACCAGCCGTTGTTTGTCAAGTTTACGTTACGTCCACCAATACAATTAACTGCTGGTGTTTTATAGGCCTGCGGCCACACAGTTATGGCTTCTTGCCTGAAGACGTTTTTAAGTATTCAGTATCATGTTCAGTATTTTATTAACTTAGAAGGTACTTACTTTATCATAGAGTGGCATTGTAAGGGTTAACAGGATACCAGAAAGGTTGACATGGTATTTTACTTTGCTACAAGATCATACTATACGTATTATTGTATGTTCTACTTAATAACCTAAAATCATGATGCACTCAAAACCTGCGGTTGTTTAATATTCCATAACCACTTTGGGTAAACCATAATCATGCCTTAATAAACATTATATTGGTCCAGTTAAACCTAGATTGCTACCAACCTATACAAATATTAAGACTGTTTTACCCAACAGAGATTTGTTTATTATTTCTGAACAAGCCATGGAATTTCTGAAGTCATACAAGGATGACCTGTGCAAGTGGTTATCGGCGATGGATGCTACGTTTATCATTGACAAGTGTGAAGATATCCTAACAGCTAAACAGGATAAGGCTATTCGCAATCAAAAAACTGATCCAGAGAAGATCAGTCTTCTTTTGGAGACATTCATTGAAATGGAAGAAAGTACATGTCAGGACTTCCTAAAGATTCTGAAGGAAGAGCATACACATTATCCAGGCCTTCAACAACATTTCAGCAAGAGCACACAAGGTAAGTAGCATACATCAACATTTGTAGTGATAAAAAGACATTTAGAAATACTTCATATGGTAATGATAAGAATACATACAACTCTTACAGTAAAGCTGTTACTATACAGTACATAAATACATAGACTTAAGGCACCAGTTTAATGGTCGGGTTTGCAGGTACAATGTTTTTATTACATGCTGTAAGGTCATTAGCTAACATGGCAATAACGGATGTGTTTTGAAGCTTCATCCAGCCCAACGGTGTATGCGGATTGCAACAGCACTGTTGATACCAGGAAAGTCACCAATGTCCACGGTATTAAAGACTTAGACATGAATGTAACCGTTCAAGCAGGATCGTGGAATCGATCTGGTGAGTGCAACTGTGAATAAGTTAACATGGTCATACTGAGAAAGTTGTATTGCTTACTAACAGCTAGCACCATAAGAAGAACATAACACAATTTTATATTTACTTGGACACAAAATGTCTCTTTCAGGAATGAACGTCAGCCAACCACCCCCACATGCAGATGTGGTTGCAAGAAAACACAGCCATATATTTGCATCAGAGATATCGAACTGTACAATCGATGGCAACCTCAATATGTCTGTGATGCAGGTCCCGGCCCCCCAGGCCCCACAGTGTCCAGGTGAACTACTGCATTTAGGCAGGTTTTATCTTCACAGGTCTCAGTGGTAGCTGTGCTAAAGAACAGGATCATCTTGACAAATAATCTTGACAAATGAGCTCAGTCCACATATATTTTAATGAAAGTTATTTTCAATCATGCATTTGATATTTGAAATAAAATAATGGCAACTTAATATATTTCAGTGTTACCACAGCAAACAGAAGATGTGTCCTCTTCTCAGGTAGTCAATCCCAATTTTGCATGAGATGAAAAACGTAATTATTAAACGTAATTATTGTTTTCTTTGAGAAACAAACAACATGTCAGTAAAAATTGCTTCTCTAGGGCCCTGCCATGAAAATGATCATTGAGAATAAGGTGAAACTCATCGACTGGCTCCGAGCAGATTCTGGCTTCCTTCTTCAACATGTGCACTCCAAACGTATTGTTACCGATAGAGAGTATCAACAGCTGAAGAGCCTCTCAGTACCAGAGGCTGCTGTGACCGACCTGATTGACAAGATAATTCTCAAAAAGGAAGAGACTTGCTCTCAGTTTCTTGATACTCTCAAAGAAAGTCAGGTGAATGACACCTATCCCGAACTTAAGGAGTGGATTACCACCATGTTCTGACTAGGTAATCTGGAATGTTAACTGACTAAGTAACATACTAACAGAATTGAATATTTTATCAATAACTTATTTTGAAGAATACGACTAGACTTAGGAATACCATAAATAGCTTAGTACTATGTCTTTACCTGATCATAACCTCAAAATGTAATTTTCAGGAACGTAAAATATTGTTATGTTGTTAACTTTTGGATTTCTGAGTACCAATAGTGATCCAGGAAGAGACTGCTGTTTGTATACACTGAAAGAGGACAATCAGGCTAGATAATAATACGTTGGTTTTCTCCTGATTCAGACTTACTACCTTAGTCTTCTTTGTTCCTATGTGGAACATAAGGCTAAGCCTGGTTTAGAGGTCCTATTAAAACGGCAATCCCTGTAGCATGAGGCAGGGGTGACTACCTTTTTTACACTGCGGACCGGAGTAGACATTTATAACACGTGGGCCTTCGTGCAAAAGTGTTTGAATTTTTAAAAAGCTGACCAATTTAGCTGTGTTAGACTCTCTGCTAGTGTGTTCCCATAGCGTGTTTTCATGTTAGTGACATTGGTGCACTATTTCTCAAAGTATCACCTTTTCTCTTTTAGGACCATCATGGCCCAAGAACATGACATATTCTCCATCGATCTCTTCAATTTCAGGTAGACAAAAATATTGTGAAAGGGCTGTAACACTGAAAATGCTATCGATACATGTATCTTACCATAAGAATGTAATTCGATTTATCCTAAATATATTTATTTATCTTCCTTGTTAAAGACAAACGTGGGTTTTTGAAAAGAAACCGCACAGCTCTGGTTAGCCAGGTGAAAAACGTGAAGGCCATTGTCGATGATCTGCAGAGTGGAGGTTATCATGATGAAATGGCTGCCAACGTGAATGCCCAGTTGACACCACAAGAAATGATGAGGAAGCTCCTGGATAGCGCGACCAGCACCGGGGCTGCTAACGCCCTGATTCAAGCCCTTTTAACTAATCAGAAGGATGTCATGGATGACTTGATTGCTGAAAATGCTTGAAGAGGTCAATTGGTTCTTCATTATAATTATATAATCTATTTTTTTACCTTTTTTATCACTTTCTTTTTCCTCTGAGCCACCAGCCTGGTCTCATAGACAAGTAAATTTACATCTGGGACACTCAGAATAGTATAATATGCTACAGTACATTTGGTACTGTATGTTTACATTAAATTAATGCAGAGTGGTTGGTTAAAGTGGATGAGTATGATGCAACCTGTCAACTACTTACTTCTTTGAAGCTACTTAGCATGTTAGCTAACCCTTCCCCTAACTCTTAACTCCTAACACTAACCCTAGGCCTAGCTAACATTAGCCACAACAAATTGGAATTCATAACATATCATACGTTCTGCGAATTGGTAACATATATTACAAATTGAAATTCATAACTTAAATATCATACAAATTGTAATTTGTAACATATCATAGGAAATGGATGATGGACATCCACAAATGAATACATACCATACGAAAGGTAACATAGCATACTAATTGGCTGTCCCAGATATATATTTACTCTGTTACGTCTATCCCCAGAATCCAGGCTGTTGCCACGTGTAATTATTGGTGGTGGTGCTATTTTTTTATTGACAAAATTGGACAATATCATCTTTTAAGGGAAACATTTTTATAAAAAATGCAAGACAATATATTTTGATTATGTTGACTATGGTTCTTTACATTCCAAATATAAAATGTAATGGTGCAGTTTGAAGATTTACCCCCACATTACCTTTAAATGAAATGTTGTTGAACTACTTACGTTGTCAACCTCCAAGAAGGAGAGGTCCAATAAATTAGACTGAAATAAACATCTGTAGGCCTATAAACATCTATCGGCCTCTTTAGGCCAAGAGTTGGATTTGCAATGACAGTCTGTGTTTGACTTTGTCATACTGACACACTGACACACCCCATCATTTGCAGGTAGTTATCTAAACATTGACCGTTGATGTTTAAGCCATATTTGCATACATTGTAATGCAACAACTAGAAATGGACAATCACCTCCATAACCGTGATAAAATGTGAACACAAAACATCAGAAAACACTTTTAACTTAACTTTTAGCACATTATTCAAATCAAATGCAATTTTATTTGTCACATACGTTACCGTTCAAAAGTTTGGGGTCACTTAGAAATTTCTTTTTGTTTTTAAAGAAAAGCATATTTGCTAAATTATTTTCCAATGATCAATTAGCCTTTAAAAATGATAATTTTGGATTAGCTAACACAACGTGCCATTGGAACACAGGAGTGATGGTTGCTGAAAATGGGCCTCTGTACTCCTATGTAGATATTCCATAAAAAATCTGCCGTTTCCAGCTACAATAGTCATTTCCAACATTAATAATGTCTACAGTTTATGTCTGATCAATTTGATGTTATTTTAATGGACAAAAAATATGTTTTTCTTTCAAAAACAAGGACTGTTCTATCTGACCCCAAACTGGGTGACAAGCCAAATTTCTTCAGCCTCCTGCGATTGAAGAGGCGCTGTTGCACCTTATTCACCACACTGTCTGTGTGAGTGGACCATTTCAGTTCGTCTGTGATGTGTACGCCGATGAACTTAAAACTTTCCACCTTCTCTACCGCTGTACCTTCGATGTGGATAGGGGGTTGCTCCCTCTGCTGTTTCCTGAAGTCCACGATCATCTCCTTTGTTTTGTTGACGTTGAGTGAGAGGTTGTTGGTAATCAAGCCCACTACTGTAGTGTTGTCTGAAAACTTGATGATTGAGTTGGAGGCGTGCATGGCCATGCAGTCGTGGGTGAACAGGGAGTACAGGAGGGGGCTGAGTATTGAGGGTCAGTGAAGTGGAGATGTTGTTTCCTACCTTCACCACATGGGGGCGGCCCGTCTATAAGTCCAGGACCCAATTGCACAGGGCGAGGTTGAGACCCAGGGCCTTCTGCTTGATGAGTTTGGAGGGTACTATGGTGTTGAATGCTGAGCTGTAGTCAATGAACAGTATTCTTACATAGGTATTCCTTTTGTCCAGATGCGATAGAGCAGTGTTCAGTGTGATGGCGATTGCGTCATCTGTGGATCTTTTGGTGCAGTATGCAAACTGAAGTGGGTCTAGGGTAGCCGGTAAGGTGAAATAATCCTTGACTAGTCTCTCAAAGCACTTCATGATGACAGAAGTGAGTGCTATGGGGTGGTAGTCATTTAGTTCAGTTATCTTTGCCTTCTTGGGTACAGGAACAATGATAGCCATCTTGAAGCATGTGGGGACAAAAGACTGGGATAGGGAGCGATTGAATATGTCCGTAAACACACTAGCCAGCTGGTCTGCGCATGCTTTGAAGACGCGGCTAGGGATGCCGTCTGGGCCAGCAGCCCTGCGAGGGTTAACACGTTTAAATTCAGAGCACGTTAGTGAGGGTATGAGGTTCCGCAGACACAAACACCCAATGTCCAATCTTGCTTCAATATTAAAATTAATGTGTCTAGATATTGCACAGAAAAACTTAAGCTCAGTGTTCCATTTGTCAGCCAACCTATTTCCATTTTATTTAAACACAACATGTTATCACAATGCCTACAGGTGTTGCAGTACATGTAATTGTAACGGTGTAAATAAGTTGTTAAATTCCTGCATAAAATGGGTTTTATGCCATCTCCTGGTTGATTAGTGTGTTTACATTGTCAAATACATTCAGTGATAAAGGTATGGGATTCTCGGTAATCCACAGCAGATTTATGGAGAATTTATGTGGGTGAGTTGAAAATGTAATGTATAAAGTTGACATTACATCATAAATCCACCTTTTACATCGTAAATTGAAGTTGGTAGCTAACTCGAAAATGGATCTTCCTTAGGAATGCTATTTGTATTTGTCACATCACATTCACCTTACAGTGAAATGCTTGCTTATAAGCCCTTAACCAAAAATGTTTTAAAAAGAGTTAAGAAAACAAGTGTTAAGAAAGTATTTACTTAAATGAACCGAAGTAAAAAAATAAAATTAAAATAAAGAAAACATTAAATAATTGTAGTGAGGCTATATACAGGGGTTACCGGTACAGAGCCAATGTGCAGGGGCACAGGTTAGTCAAGGTAATTGAGGTTATATGTACATGTACTGTAGGTAGAGGTAAAGTGACTATGCATAGGGGAGGGAGGGGACAATGTAAATAGTTTGGATATTTGATTAGCTGTTCAGGAGTCTTATGACTTGGGGCTAAGAGTTGTTAAGAAGTCTTTTGGACCTAGACTTGCCGCTCCGGTACCACTTGCCGTGCGGTAGCAGGGAGAACAGTCTATGACTAGGGTGGCTGGAGTCTTTGGCAATTTCTTGGGGTCTTTTACATCGCCTGGTATAGAGGTCCTGGATGGCAGGAAGGTTTGCCCCAGTGAATTACTGGGCCGTACGCAATACCCTCTGTAGTGTCTTGCGGTTGGAGGCCGAGACACTGTATTTCTGGTCAATGTGATGTTATTTTAATGTACAAAATATGAGCTTTTCTTTAAAAAACAAGGACATTTCTAAGTGACGGTAGTGTACATAAATAAATACAGTGGGGAGAACAAGTATTTGATACACTGCCGATTTTGCAGGTTTTCCTACTTACAAAGCATGTAGAGGTCTGTAATTTTGATCATAGATACACTTCAACTGTGAGAGACAGAATCTAAAACAAAAATACAGAAAATCACATTGTATGATTTTTAAGTAATTAATTTGCATTTGTAAGTAGGAAAACCTGCAAAATCGTCAATGTATCAAATACTTGTTCTCCCCACTGTACATACATAATAAATACAGAAAAAAAGAAACAGAAGTCACTTGAATCCAGTCTGGCACAAAGATAAGACCTATACACAATCTATATACGCACATGCCATTTACCACATAGAAGCTAAATAGTTTTACAATTTAATTATAGGTATTCCAGTATTTATCTAAATATTCCGCAAACAGAAATACACAATGGACAAATACAACATTTCAATTTCTCCTCATCACATATAATGCCAAGGTCTATCTGGTGTGCTTTCTGGAATAATAGCAAGCGTATATCGTGGTAGAAAGGGCAATAGAGGATACAATTAGTTTCATTCTCTATTTCTTCAAGGTCACAATAGTGGAAAAGTCTTTCCTCCTACATTTCACCACAAATTCGACCTGTTTCAATACGCAGAGGCAATATCCCTGATCTGACCTGTTTCAATACGCAGAGGCAATATCCCTGATCTGACCTGTTTCAATACGCAGAGGCAATATCCCTGATCTGACCTGTTTCAATACGCAGAGGCAATATCCCTGATCTGACCTGTTTCAATACGCAGGGGCAATATCCCTGATCTGACCTGTTTCAATATGCAGAGGCAATATCCCTGATCTTACCTGTTTCAATACGCAGAGGCAATGTCCCTGATCTTACCTGTGCACACAGCGATCTCTTGCTTTTAGGTAGGTTATATATAATATATTTCTAACACACAAATTCACCCTTATTCAAACAAAAGGTTCTTATTTTCTTATTGCATCAACAGTTGTTTTTTAATCATATCCATGTCTCCCTTCATTTGGTTTTTGTACAGATGTTCACAGTCAAGACTGTTGAAAAATGTCAGACATTTCAGTTACCAGGCTCCCCCTATGGATAGATCCAATTGATAAACTTTACTAGCTATTCTGGCAGTTGGCATATCCAGCAGTCTATTCCAAAGTCTCACTATACACGCCTTCCATCTCACCTCACAGGGTTCCCAGCCCATGTCCCCAGTTATTGCAAGTATAGGCGCAAACTTGTGTGTATGGTTTTTACCACTAGAGGCCCTTAGAGTCCAACTTTGTTTTGCATTTCATAAGAAATACAAAAAAGTTCATAAATGGTTGTTGTGAAAAGCGTATTTAATTGTGATCAAATCATTTATAGTGTGGACATATATTCAGTGACCGATGATGGCTCTTAAATAATGACCCCATATTTAGAAAATGTATTGTAAGAAAAAACATGATATTGCACTTGATATCCATTGCCAACACTATACATAGTCATTATTATTTCAAAGTAATTTCAAGAGCATAATACAGGTTGTTTACCACTTACCTCTATTTTGAAATGTATAGAAATTGACACAGAGGAGCAAAGTACTGTACAGTAGGTATTACCTTGCAGTGGCAGTAGGACGATTCTTTTTTTCATGAGCATGGCCTTATTTCTATTACAGCATGTTGGATGGCTGTCATTCAGATTTCATTCACTCAGTTCAATGTAACACCATAGGTTTAACATACTACATGATACTCTGATTTTCCCTATACCCATCATGAGGTTGCTACAACCTAGCCTAGGAATGAAAGTTTACAACGTAGATGCACACAGAGAATTTTGAGTTGACAGACCGTGACACATGAAATACCGCCTTGCACACTCTTGCCTGCATATAGCTGATCTAGCGTGTAATCATTAGTCCAACAAATTCAGGTATATTTTTCCCCATTTCGTTCCGTTAGTTCCCGTTGAAGAAACGTTTTTCAACAGAATCGGCGGAATGAATATACCCCATATCACACAGTTCACTTTAATAGCAGCCACGTTGTATTCGTTCTCGGATCTATGCGCATTGATGCGCTCTCCCCCTCGTTTGTGGACTTTAATACACAACATATCAGCTGTATGTGAACAGGCAAAAAAACTTTTCTAAGCCATAACCATATCATAACAGCTACACACAGTCTACATCGTTGTCACCATATTAGCTAAATTAACATCATAGTCAACATAGCTAATATAACTAATGCATTAGTAAACCCACTACAATGCAGTAACGTTACAGTGTATAGTCAGTAAGCAGTTTAGCAGTTACACCGGCAGGCCCCGGTTGTAATAAATGAGTAAAACCAAAAGTTTACCTTGACTTGGAAGAGTTCCAGTGTTGTGTTATCCAGCTAGCTAACATAGAATCCCTCTGTTTGAGCAGAGTGTTTGAGTAGGCTAAACTAGCTACCTGCAGCTGCTAGGTAAGTAAGTAAAACTGAAATGTTAAAAACATCTCTTTCTCTTGCTTCTTCATTTGAGGAAGAAATTAATTTGTTCAAGACTGTTCAACTATTGTCTTTTTCTCTCATTGAGACAACTACTCACCACAGTTTATGCTAGTTCTAGCTAGCTGTAGCTTATGCTTTCAGTATTAGATTCACTCTCTGATCATTTGATTGGGTGGACCAGATGTCAGTTCATGCTGCAAGAGCTCTGACAGGTTGGAGGATGTCTTCCGGAAGTTGTCATAATTACTGTGTAAGTCTATGGAAGAGGGTGAGAACCATGAGCCTCCTAGGTTTTGTTTTGAAGTCATGTACCCAAAGGAGGACGGAAGCTAGCTGGCCACACTATGGTCTTACCCTACAGAGTGCTGTTGAGGCTACAAAATTGTGTTTTTTAATAAATTATTTGTTGACGTGAATATATTTAGTACAGTTTTATCTAAAAAGGATAACTTTTTAAATGTTAAAAAATATATATTTTTATGAAATTCACTGGGGAGGATGGTCGTCCCCTTCCTCCTCTGAGGAGCCTCCACTGCAACCTTGTCACTATGTAATTTACATAGTTATTCTCTAGTATAAAGCCTATGTGATATGTGTAAGGGATAAACGCAGATGCTCTCTACATTACCTTGAAATAATGGATGACGTGGTAGGGACATGATATATTGTGTGACTCAGCCTCTATCAAACATCACCACCACTGATATGAAAGGAGTCAGCTCTTATGACCAAATACAGTTTCATCTGTCAGCTCCAAGTCCCCCTGCGAGTTATTTTGAATTCAAGAGGGAATTCAACTCTATTATGTCAGTATTGAATGTCAAGAGGCTGCAGTGTAATACAGTTGATTAGATCTCTAAGGAAAACAAGTTAACAGTGATTTAACAGGTGAATGCATTTACCAGGGTTTTACCTGCTATGTGGTCTTTTACTCTATTCTCATCCCTGGCTGAGAAGGAAAGAAAGACAAGTCCAGGATGGGGTGATTGAGATTGCATCTGAGGGCACAGTCAGGACAGTACATTGACAACCATTAGTGGTTGGGAGGCCATAAACATGCAGGGTTGGAAGTGTTCACAAAGACTAGACTGTGTCACTTGCCTGGGCAAAGGGAATGAGACCAGGGAGGTTGGAAAGGGTAGCTCGGTGGCATATTTACAGCATGAAGGTGAAGTCTAACTTATTTTTACCTCTGGGATCCATTGTCAAAATCTATCTTCCCAGTAGGCGTCTCATCATTGTTGGTAATCAAGCCTACCACTGTAGTGTCATCTGTAAACTTGATGATTGAGTTGGAGGTGTGCAAGGCCACGCAGTCATGGGTGAACAGTGAGTACAGGAAAGGGCTGAGAACGCACCCTTGTGGGGCCCCAGTGTTAACCTCTAGCGTCGAGCAATCCCGTATCCGGGAGCGTAATCATAGCCTCAAACTCATTAGCATAACGCAACGTTAACTATTCATGAAAATCGCAAATGAAATGAAATAAATATATTGGCTCACAAGCTTAGCCTTTTGTTAACAACACTGTCAACTCAGATTTTCAAAATATGCTTTTCAACCATAGCTACACAAGCATTTGTGTAAGAGTATTGATAGCTAGCATAGCATTAAGTCTAGCATTCAGCCGGCAACATTTTCACAAAAACAAGAAAAGCATTCAAATAAAATCATTTACCTTTGAAGAACTTCGGATGTTTTCAATGAGGAGACTCTCAGTTAGATAGCAAATGTTCAGTTTTTCCAAAAACATTGTGTAGGAGAAATCGCTCCGTTTTGTTCATCACGTTTGGCTAAGAAAAAAAAGAAAAAAATTCAGTCATTACAACGCCAAACTGTTTCCAAATGAACTCCATAATATCGACAGAAACATGGCAAACGTTGTTTAGAATCAATCCTCAAGGTGTTTTTCATATATCTATTCGATGATAAATCATTCGTGGCAGTTGCCTTTCTCCTCTGAACCAAATGGAAAAGTGGACGCAGCTGGAGATTGCGCAATAATTTCGACGGAGGACACCAAGCGGACACCTGGTAAATGTAGTCTCTTATGGTCAATTGTTACGAATCCCTTTTGGCCCGACAGTCTAGGGGGGATGGTAATGAGACTCGTAACATAACTCATGCAAATTATTATTGTGACAAAGGAAAAGTGTGAACGAAATAAGCACGACAACTGAAATCTACCGTCAAACTCTAGGTTTATTTATAAACACACGGTAATGGGGGGAGCAGGAAAAGGGGCTGGGCCCAAGGAAAGAAACAATAAGTATTCAAAAACACCCCTAAGCTAGACTAGCCTACTTTAACAACAGCGAACTAACTAACCAAAAATACAGTGGGTGGTCCGCCCAGTTCTAACTAGTGTATTTAACAAAGTTCACCTACGGGTAGTGTATGCCCATGGGCGACTTGTCTTGGTTTCCCCCTTTTCCACCAGCAATCAAACACAAACACCATAACCAAAAACAATACTCACAGGTGATGACAAAGTGCTATGAGGTGCTTAAACAAAAGAGAGGTTACGACACAAAGCGAGAGTGAAACACAGAGACCTACAGACATGGCATTTACAGAGAGGCTGAGCTGAGCTGAGCTGGGCTCCAGAACAAACAAATGATGGGGTTTTTAAAACATGGGAAAGGAACTGTGATAGGTCAGGAAATATGAGGAGGTGTGTCTTCTGATTGATGATTGATTGTTGACTGATTGGGGAGTGATGATTTTCACCTGTGAGGGGAGAAGGAGAGAAAAGAAACACACACACAGGATACACACACACACAGGATAACTGTATCCGTAACATCAATCTTCCAATGATATGCCTACAAATACGTCACAATGCTGCAGACACCTTGGGGAAACGACAGAAAGTGTAGGCTCATTCCTGGCGCATTCACAGCCATATAAGGAGACATTGGAACACAGCGCATTCAAAATCTGGGGCATTTCCTGTATGAAATTTCATCATGGTTTCACCTGTAGCATTAGGTCTGTGGCACTCACAGACAATATCTTTGCAGTTTTGGAAACGTCAGAGTGTTTTCTTTCCAAAGCTGTCAATTATATGCATAGTCGAGCATCTTTTCGTGACAAAATATCTTGTTTAAAACGGGAACGTTTTTTTATCCAAAAATTAAAAGAGCGCCACCTATATCGAAGAAGTTAAGGATCAGCAAGGTGGAGATTTTGTTTCCTACCATCACCACCTGGGGCGGCCCATCAGAATGTCCAGGACTCAGATGCACAGGGCGGGGTCGAGACGCAGGGTCGAGAGCTTAATGACGAGTTTGGAGGGTACTATGGTGTTAAATGCTGAGCTGTATTCTGAGCTGTATAGGTATTCCTCTTGTCCAGATGGGTTAGGGCAGTGTGCAGTGTGATTGCGTCGTCTGTGGACCTATTTGGGCGGTAAGCAAATTGGAGTGGGTCTAGGGTGTCAGGTAGGGTGGAGGTGATATGATCCTTGACTAGTCTCTCAAAGCACTTCATGATGACGGAAGTGAGTGCTACGGGGCGATAGTCGTTTATCTCAGTTACCTTAGCCTTGTTGGGAACAGGAACAATGGTGGCCCTCTTGAAGCATGTGGGAAGAGCAGACTGGGATAGGGATTGATTGAATATGTCCGTAAACACACCAACCAGCTGGTCTGCGCATGCTTTGAGGACGCGGCTAGGGATGCCATCTGGGCCGGCAGTCTTGCAAGGGTTAGCACATTTAAATGTTTTACTCATGTTGCCTGAGGTGAAGGAGAGCCCGCCGGTTTTGGTAGAGGGCCGTGTCGTTGGCAATGTATTGTCCTCAAAGCGAGTGAAGAAGTTGTTTAGTTTGTCTGGGAGCAAGGCATCGGGGTCCGCGACGGGCTGGTTTTCTTTTTGTAGTCCGTGATTGACTGTAGACCCTGTCACATTCCTCTCGTGTCTGAGCCAGTGAATTGTGACTCTACTTTGTCTCTATACTGATGCTTAGCTTGTTTGATTGCCTTGTGGAGGGAATAGCTACACTGTTTGTATTCAGTCCTGTTTCCGGTCACCTTGCCCTGATTAAAAGCAGTGGTTCGCGCTTTCAATTTTGCGTGGATGCTGCCATCAATCCACGGTTTCTGTCCCTGTTGGTACAACATCACTGATGCACTTGCTAATAAACTCGCTCATTGAATCAGCGTATACATCAATGTTGTTGTTCAACGCTATCCGGATCATATCCCAGTCCACGTGATTGAAGCAATCTTGAAGCATGGAATCAGATTGGTCGGACCAGCGTTGAACAGACTGGAGCACGGGCGCTTCCCGTTTTAGTTTCCGTATGTAGGCTGGGAGCAACAAAATGGAGTCGTGGTTAGATTTGCCGAAAGGAGGGCGAGTGTAACTGTTTTCTGTTTTGTGGATTCACCTTACAGGACTGTTTCGTTTCATTCGTTCTCGTTATTTTGTTTTGTGTTCATGATAATAAATTATCAATATGGACACTTACCACGCTGCGCATTGGTCCTCCTTTTCTTCCATCACAGACAACCGTTACAGCGAGGGAGGGCTTTGTATGCATCGCGGAAGTTAGAGTAACAATGATCCAGAATTTAGGGAGTATGTTTTTTAGATTAGCCTTGTTTAAATTCCCAGCTACAATAAATTCAGTCTCAGGATATTGTAAAGCTCGTCGGAAGAAGTGGACCAAGGTGCAGCATGGTACGTGTTCATGATTCTTTATTTAATCCGAACACCAAACAAAAGAACAACGAACGTCACGTTCTGAAGGCTACACAGAGCTAACAAAAAACAACATCCCACAACCTAAGGTGGCAAAACATGCAATGATAGACAACTGTCCCTGATTGAGAACCATACTCGGCCAAAACATAGAAACACAAAACATAGAAATAAATAACATAGAATGCCCACCCAAATCACACCCTGGCCAAACCAAATATAGACATAAAAAGGCTCTCTAAGGTCAGAGCGTGACAGATATGTGGTTTCCAGTTTACATAGAGTTCAATGAAGTTCTTTCAGGCCGTCGAGGTGTCTGCTTGGGGGTGGGGGGGGATAATCGAAGAGAATTCTCTTGGTAGATAATGCGGTCGGCATTTGATTGTAAGGAATTCTAGGTCAGGTGAACAAAAGGACTTGAGTTCCTGTATGTTGGTATGATCACACCACGACTCGTTAATCATAAGGCATACACCCCCGCCCTTCTTCTTACCAGAGAGATGTTTGTTTCTGTGGGCGCGATGCATGAAGAAACCAGATGGCTGCACCGACCCTGATAACGTATCCCAAGTGAGCCACGTTTCCGTGAAACAGGGAATGTTACAATCTCTGATGTCTCTCTGGAAGACAACCCTGTCCCGGATTTTGTCTAACTTGTTGTCAAGAGACTGGACGTTGGCGAGTAGTGTGCGAGAGCCCCTTCTGCGGGTCTGTTGTTTTGGGTCGCCTGCTGGGATCCGATCCATTGTCCTGGGTAGTGGACCAAACAGAGGATCCACTTCGGGAAAGTCGTATTCCTGGTCGTAATGTTGGTAAGTTGACGTTGCTCTCATATCCAATAGTTCCTCCCGGCTGTATGTAATGAGACATTTCCAGGGGTAACAGTGTAAGAAATAATACATTAAAAAAACTAAATACTGCATAGTTTCCTAAGAACATGAAGCAAGGCGGCCATCTGTCGGCGCCGGAAGATATTCCAAGTGTGCACCCACACACATTCCAGTGCTTATGTCTATGATGTAACATAACACAACTATATGCAAAAAAGCCTACTTAATAAAAGTTCCCCAAAAGTGAAACTCTTTTCCCTTGTTGCCCATCTTATTGTGGAAGCCACGAAGGGTTATTATACGACCTCAGAGAATCCTCCCCTTTTGCAACCATTCTGTAAGATCCCACCCTTCTTAGCAATCATCTTAACTTATCCTGTTGCCTTCCTGTCCACCGCTGTTCTGTTGCTCGCCAAGGGAAGCTCACAAAGGCACCCATTAGTCTTGCTTGATTGGTATGTCTGGAATGTTCTGCACTGTGGTCTGATGGAACTAAAAGTAAGAGCCCATAGCAACAGAATCTAACTACATGTATTGTATGCAAGGGAGCAATCAGGGGGAACAGTTGATTTCAAGTTGGTTGATGAGAGAGATATTGTAGCAAACGGCAGGGCAGCGAACCCAGGTCACTGGCGTGAAATAGAAAAACCCTACACATAATTCAAATATGGTAAACCACTTGGTGTGAGGATTGCTACACTATTATTGAACGGATTAATCATAAACTTATTATTGAGAGCTTAAGTAAAAGTCTCCCTTTTGATTTGGATTGGATGGATTGTATCATAGGGCTCTACAAATCATACATTTCACTTAAGCTAACGTAAACCCTCAGGTATAGTGAAGAATTCTTTTGAGTTTGACTTGGAAAAAATGATTTTCCGAATGCTGGTCTCCAGACTGCTAAACCCTAACCCTTGTGTATTTTTGAATATTTGAATATCTCAATCCGTAATGGGAGCAGCATGGGGTAACATTAGACCTTCCACTCACTCCCGGACACATTTTGTGAAATACTCTGGCCTGGTTCCAGATCTGGTTGTGCAACATACTATGGTCATTGTCATGCCAATGAGTTGACAAGAAAGCAGAAACATGGGAACAGGCTATCAATTCTCCCATCAGATTCTTTGACAGAATCCTGAGCCATTCAGGGATGACTTAGTTGGATGCAGACAACCAAATACCTTGCATCATTTAGATGGCAATGGCAAGAGACAGCTTCCTTTAACATGGGGTGCAGGCAATTCTATTTCCAAAAATGGCTCAATAATGCCAGAATTGTTATATGTAGTGTAAAGGAGGTTGGCAAAAAAGTTATGAAACGAGATAGTTTTAACAAGGAAAATAATCACTATAAGCCCAAATACTTTCCACTAATTATTTTATTCTGTGACATAATTAAAATATTTGTGTTAATTGTGTTTGATTACTACCCACATTACCAAACCCTGTATTAGCTCATTATTAGAGAGGGTATTTGAACTGTAAAAAAAAATACTCGCTATACCTCCCTTTTACTCATCGTCATGTAAATAATGTGACAGTTTGAGTCGTCAACAAACCGACTTGAAGAAGAGCAACATATCATGAGAGATATTTCTGAACTCTCTCTACTTGTCATGTGGAGAACATCTCACTGAAGAGGGCCTTTACTCCCACCATTCTCTAGCTGTCTGTCTGGATGGACTGTCCTTCCTCAGGGACCTGTTTTTCCTCTGACTCCCTCGCCACACCACATAGTGCTGCGCTGCGGGATGCTGTGGACCTCATCTGATGACGTCATCACAGCTAGAGGTGGATCCTTGACTGGCAAATCGCAGTTCTTTTTCGTGCACTGCTGACCAAAACCTGTGTGTATAGTCACAAAGATAGAGAGTGTTGAGTCTGAATGTTAAAATAAAAATCCACTCAAATACTATCTTCAGTATTTTTTTATACAGTCCCAAAATGCTTTGCATGTCAGTAGTCAACTTTTCAAGGAGCTAAGTGTCACTTGCCACATCATCATGAGATGCATTTTGCAATATAATGATGATGAGACACTTGACATTTTTTGTTCTTTCAAGAAAACTGGGAACTCAACAAACAAAAAAAATAGGTCAAAGTAATGATGTCAGGGATCTTCAGGTCGGAAAGTCGGATCTCTAGAAAGATGCCAGAATTTCTGACTTGGAATGCCGAGTTGGATGACCGTTCAAAATTATTTTTCCCAGTCGGAGAATACCAACGCGGCATTTGCAACTTGAAAGTTCAATATCTTGAAACTTGACTGTTGATATGTTAAACATTTTGGGCCTGCACTAATTTTTATTTTTACTTGACATAGTTTTTAAGTCTATTTGTCCTCACTTTGTACCGTGGGGGAATGGATGGATTTAAGGTGATATTTAATAACAAATGGGAGTCATTGGCATTGATTTCAAGTCATTTAAACAAAATTGGACAGAACACAAGTTGGGTTATTTTGACCCAGCCAGTTGGGTCACAAACAACCCATAGTTTTCATTAAGTTGGGTTGTGAAGCTGGGTTATTGAGCTATGATCCCCCGGGACAGATCAGAAGACTGGAGGTGTGGCTTATTAGGGCGTGGCTTTCAGATAGTTATTTTTGAGCACCCATGAGAGTAAATGTCGTTCTGGTTCATCTTTTCTGTTGTATTGTCAACACATGTTAAGGTTGAGTACTGACATTTGTGTAGCTTTACTAATGCGTAAACAAAAGTATGAGTTGCTATGCATATCACAATAATGGGCACATTAATGCCTTATATTTAAATATTTCATATAAAAAAATAACTATCTGAAAGCCACACTCCCAATAGGCCATGCCTTTGGATTGACAAAATATGGATGGATTTAACCACCAGGGTTAAATCCAAAGGATTTCACTTTCATGAAGCGTTGCAATTCACATTTCCTCTCAATATTTTTTATAATATGCTTCTTTTTTAAAAGACAATTAACATAATTTTTATATAAAAATTATAACAAAGTGGTAACCATCTTAACATTACACATACGCACTTGAAGAACTCAATTTGTGTAAGCCTCAATTAAAGGTCCTGAACAGTTATTCTGAAAAGTAATTTTTCTCTCATGGTTAACTACAAGGAAGTTTGAAAAGACAGGTTGAGTGGGCATGGAGCTTATATTCATGAGCTCTCCTTGACTGACAGCTCTTTGAAACACCTATGTCAACAACTTGAACGCAGTGAACAGTGTTGAAGTAAAATCATCTCAAGTAAATTTGGTGATTCAAGCTATTATTTTTTTTACCTTTATTTAACTAGGCAAGTCAGTTAAGAACAAATTCTTATTTTCAATGACGGCCTAGGAAAAGTAGGTTAACTGCCTGTTCAGGGGCAGAACGACAGATTTGTACTTTGTCAGCTCAGGGGATTGAACTTGCAACCTTCTGGTTGCTAGTCCAACACTATATCCACTAGGCTACCCTGCCGCCCCCGTTGAAATTATGTCAATGATATGTATTTTCTATATACACTGAACAAAAATATAAATGCAACATGCAAAAATTTCTAAGATTTCACTGAGTTACAGTTCATATAAGGAAATCAGTCATTTGAAATGAATTCATTAGGCCCTAATCTATGGATTTCACATGACTGGGAAAGGTAGGGGAGTGGTAGGGGAGTGGATCAGAAAACCAGTCAGTATCTGGTGTGACCACCATTTGCCTCATCCAGCGCGACATATCTCCTTCACCTATAGTTTATAATGATGTTGATTGTGGCCTGTTGAATGTTGTCCCACTCCTCTTCAATGGCTGTGCAAAGTTTCTGAATATTGTTAGCAACTGGAAGACGCTGTCATGCGTGAGCAAACATGCTCAATGGGTAATATGTCAGGTGAGTACTGTATGCACCACCGCTAACTAGCTAGCCATTTCACATCGGCTACACAGGCCATGGAAGAACGGGGCCATTTTCAGCTTCTAGGAATTGTATACAGCAGTGGAAGCTCCTCAGAGAAGGAAGGGGAGGACCATCCTCATTGATTTTCATAAAAGTTTTCCTTTTTAGATAAAACTATACTAAATATTAACAAATACACTACAGTAGTCTCAACAGCACTCTGTAGGGTAGCACCAAGGTGTAGCCAGAGGACAGATAGCTTCCATCCTCCTCTGTGTACATTGACTTCAATACAAAACCTAGGAGGCTCATGGTTCTCACCCCCTTCCATAGACTTACACAGTAATTAACTGACATGTCCACCCAATCAAAGAATCAGAGAATGAATCTAGTACTGAAAGCATAAGTAGAACTATTTTGAACAAACTAATGTCTTCCAAAAGGAGAAGCAAGAGAGAAATAAGAAGAGAGAGATTGTCATTTAAAAAAAAAATTCAGCGGCACTTACTTAGCTAGCAAATGCAGCTAGCTAGTTTAACCTACTGAAACACTGCTCAAACAGAGACATGTTATGTTAGCTAGCTGGCTGGCTATGACTATCCAACACAACACTGGAACTCTTCCATGTCAGCTGATGTGTTGTGCATTGAAGTCCACAAGCAAAGGGAAGAGGTGAGAGGAGGAGAGATGCGAGAAGGAATACAACGTCGTTGCTATGAAAGCGAACTGTGCGTGATCAGGGGTGTATTCATTCCACTGATTCGGTTGAAAAACGCTTCTTAAACAGAAGCAAATAGAACAAACCGTGTATAAACATACCTGAATGTGTCCAATAGATAGTCTTGTTTGCAACTGTTGGGCTAATGATTACACGCTATATCAGCTCGATGCAGGCAAGAGTGTTCAAGGCGGTATTGAATTTCACTGTCTGTCCACGTGTCACTGTCACCTCAAATGGCACTGACCACCACTGCTGTACAGATCCTTGCCATGTTGGGCCATGCATTACCATGCTGAAACATGAGCTGATGGCAGCAGATGAATGGCATGACAAAGGGCCTCAGGATCTCATTACGGTATCTCTGTGCATTCAAATTGCCATCAATAAAATATCACTGTGTTCGTTTCCCGTAGCTTATGCCTGCCCATACCATAACCCCACCACCACCATGGGGCACTCTGTTAAAAACTTTGACATCAACAAACACCATTCACGCTCTGCCATCTGCCTGATATGGTTGAAACCCGTATTCATCTGTGAAAAGCACACTTCTCCAGCATGCCAGTAGGGATCAAAGGTGAGCATTTAGCCACTGAAGTCGGTTACGACGCCAAACTGCAGTCAGGTCTAAACCCTGGTGAGGACGACGAGCACGCAGATGAGCTTCCCTGAGACGGTTTCTGACAGTTTGTGCAGAAATTCTTCGGATGTGCAATCCCACAGTTTCATCAGCTGTCGTCCGGGTGGCTGGTCTCAGTCAATCCTGCAGGTGAAGAAGCCGGATGTGGAGGTCCTGGGCTGGCGTGGTTACACGTGGTCTGCAGTTGTGAGGCCGGTTGGACGTACTGCCAAGTTCTCTAAAACCACGTTAGTGGCAGCTTATGGTAGAGAAATTAAGATTCAATTCTCTGGCAACAGCTCTGGTGGACATTCCTGCAGTCAACATGCCAATTGCACACTCCCTCAAAACTTGGGACATCTGTGGCATTGTGTTGTGAGACAAAACTGCACATTTTAGAGTGGCCTAAAATTGTCCCCCGCACAAGGTGCACCTGTGTAATGAGCATGCTGTTTAATTCTCCTTTTTGATATGGCACACCTGTCAGGTGGATGGATCATCTTGTCAAACGAGAAATGTTCACTAACAGTATTGTAACAGTAAACATTTCTGAGAAATAAGATTTATATTCCCCCCCTTTTGCACCATGCTGGCTGATGACCTAGCAAGCCAGGAACTAGCTAACACCAGACACAGATGAAACAATTAAGTATCTTTGCCATAGATTAATAGGGTAAATGTTTAATTATATTTGTTGACACCCTACAGTCAAATTTTGACACCAGTAGAGAAGCTATCTAGCTACAGTGCATTCGTAAAGTATTCAGAATCCTTGACTTTTTCCTCATGTTGTTATGTTACAGCCTTGTTCTAAAATTGATTAAATTGTTTGTTTTTTCACTCCTAAATCTATACACAATACCCCATAAAGCAAAAACAGTAAAAAAAAATGTTTGCAAATATATTAAAAAAACAAAACTGAAATATCACATTTACATAGGTATTTAGACCCTTTACTCAGTGTTTTGTTGAAGCACAATTTGCAGTGACGACAGCCTCGAGTCTTCTTGGGTATGATGCTACAAGCTTGGTACACCTGTATTTGGGGAGTTTCCATTCTTCTCTGCAGATCCTCACAAGCTTTGTCAGGTTAGACAGGTAGAGTCGCTGCACAGCTATTTTCCGGTCTCTGAAAAAATAGCTGTGCAGCGACTCTCCCTGTCTAACCTGACAGAGCTTGTGAGGATCTGGTTCGATCTGGTTCAAGTCCAGGCTGTGGCTGGGCCACTCAAGGACGTTCAGAGACGTGTCCCGAAGCCACTACTGCATTGTCTTGGATGTGTGCTTAGGGTCGTTGTCCTATTGGAAGGTGAACCTTCACCCCAGTCTGAGAGCTCGGAAGACAATGCCAAGTGTGTGCAAAGCTGTCATCAAGGCAAAGGGCGGCGACTTTGTTTAACACTTTTTTGGTTACTACATGATCCTACAATGTTGAAAATAGTAAAAAATTAAGAAAAACCCTTGAATGAGTAGATGTGTCCAAACGTTTGACTGGTACTGTACATGTACAGTGGGGCAAAAAAGTATTTAGTCAGCCACCAATTGTGCAAGTTCTCCCACTGAAAAAGATGAGAGAGGCCTGTAATTTTCATCATAGGTACACTTAAACTATGACAGACAAAATGAGAATAGAAATCCAGAAAATCACATTGTAGGATTTTTTATGAATTTATTTGCGGCCCCACTGTATATAAGTACAGAACATGATTATTTACATATCCCAACATTGAGAAGTGCATAGGCTCTTGAGGAACACACTTAAAGCTAGAAAAGTGGCATCCTGGTTTGAGCTGGTTCCATTCAAATATCATCACATTTCATGAAAAACATAATATTGTCTGTTCATGCCCTTTAACATGCAATAACAATAATATAGAACAGACTAACTGGAATGGCCTTTTCTCTCACCGGTGGCCAACAATAACTATCGGAAAGCCATGCCCCTACTAAGCCTTGCCTCCAGTCTTTTGATCTGCTCCACTGCGTCATATCTCACTAACCCAGCATCAACAACCCAGCACCTAGCATCAATAACCCAGCAGTAAGTGTAGTAGCAGACTCAATGCTGCATATTTCAATGAATTCCTATGAAAACAAAGCAAACAACAACAATTTTGGCAGTAATATTGGGTAATAATTATTATCCTGAAATGTTTTCTAAAATATCAGCGAAATAGGCAACTGTTACATACCAGTCTACCCTAAAAGCAAAACCGTTATTTGATGGCAGTAGGATGGGCATTACTAATTGAGAGCGATATGACCTCTCATTGTGGAAAGCCTTATCCTGAGCATACCAGACACGTCTAACTAAGACGGGATGCTAAGTAACAGGAATGGTGTGTACTGGGTATTGTTCCTGTATTCCTCGTGACCAAGACAGGAAATGTGTCACATGCCACTGTCTTATCAAGTGGTTGTAACGTGAGCCCTGATGAGACAGTCAGAACACAAGGCTTGTTGGAGAGAGAGAGAGAGAGAGAGAGAGAGAGAGAGAGAGAGAGAGAGAGAGAGATATTTGTTACTCAGTCTGGGCTCTATAGCTGCTGTTATCTAGACAGATATGTTTCAGCATAATATATACACTGCTCCTCATTTGTAAACAACGGAGGAAGTGCACTGTGCTCCTCTGTTAGGTTATATGCTCACTTCCATCTTGATTGGTCAATGATTGACATGTCATCTGACCAATCATTTGATGTAAAGCTGGGCTCAAAGTGCATCGTGGACTGCCTGAAGTCACAGACTGCTGCCATAGGTCAGATCCCAAATCAAAACCTTGCCACCAAGACCTCTTGCCGATGAGGTGGATTCCACCTGTTAAGCTTCCACTTATCCAGTCCTTGCAGATGTGTGAGGGGAGAATCAACAAAGGCCTTAGGATACTCAGTAAGAGATGATTCTCCAAACATCCTTGACCCGGTTTGTTGTGATTGCTGAGAAAACGCCCCAAAACAACTTATTAGTGACACAACATTTTCAAAACAATGCAGGACACAACAGTGCTTCATTACTGTTGACTCCTCCTCTTATTCATAGCCAAGAGGCTGCTATTCTAAGACAACAGGCTGCAGGAGAGGAGAGAAGGAAAGACAGAGTGTCGGCTGACACAGTTTTAGAATCCATGGAATTTAAAATGGGTATGCCTCGCGTGAATTGCAGCATCTTAACGATGCTTCCTAGAACTTGTCGAGCCCTTGAAATAGAATCGCCGGGCTTAGTAGGGCTCCAAAATAGTTTGCGCTTGAAAGTGGGGGTGATCAGGGGACACTGGAGAGCCCGGTTTCAGATGTCAACTCACTTCCTATATTTTTTTCATGCCAGAAACAGAGCTGCTATACTGACTTAACTGCGGGCCACTGTCCAGGGCAGCTATGGAAATAACTGTCTGCTGGTAAATGGCATTTGATCCTCAAAACCCTGGCCATAGATTTATGGCATGGACAGGAAGCTCTGGTAGAGGATGTCAGTCCTCTGGTGTGAAGGACCGTGAACTAGGCCTGTATGATAAATATTAGAAGACTTCGTCATCACTCCTGTCATTCAGGAAGTCAGGAGCCTGTCTCAGCTCAACTCATCACAAATACAGGAAACTCACTTATATGGACTCCTTTCATTCATCTTCAGTAATTGACCAGTAAGTTGCTGTTATTTATTTTATTTATTTATTTTACAGGACAGCTACTGTAATCCGTTTCATGGTAATCCATTTTACGGTACCATAAATGTTACTGAACGTTATTTATAATAATGGTTAAAATCTGACCTCTCTGAAATGAAAATGGATGGCCCTCCTTTCAGCAAAATATATTTGACCCAAACCCTCCCCTAACATAAAAAGTGACCCACGCTACTCTCCTTCTGTGGCTTAACCCATCAAGAGAAGATCACAAGTGTTTCCCTAAAAGTAGTCTGGGTTTAAACATCTATTGTACAGTTACTGAATGTAATTATATTACTTCCCAAGCAAAGTTAGCCTCTGAATGTCAAAGAAAGGAAACAATGATATCCCCATATGCACCGGAGTTATTTATTTTTGTAGCATAAAGCATCGAGGACCAAAGCTCTGTTATAGATTACTTCGTATAATCGGATCAGTCTTATTTTCTTGAAAAGCTAACAAGGGGCAGGCCTGTATTTTTGACAATTTTCTGTAATGAAATGTAGGCCTATGGCATATCCTCTCATACCCCCTCAATTCGAGTCGTTCACGGACACCTCTTAAATGTAAAGTCCCCATATTTGGGGACATTATTGGATTTTTTTATTCAATTCAGTCTGGTATGAGAACGGTAGGGTGTCTGCGGTGTCTGCGGAAAGCTGAGTATATTGTCTATTGGTCAGTGCCTTCGGATCTTTCGTGTGACTTACTACCTTATATGGTAATATGAATTTATGAAGGCAGGCCCAGCCAATGACCTACTTTCAAGAGGGCTGCTACCTACATTCCGGTTAGCGTTGTGAAGCATAAACGAAATAAACACTGAATACGTTGATACACACCGAAAGCCAGGTCTCCACAGACCATGAGGATATCTTATTTGTCTGCCCGTAACCTACCGTTATTGATCATTTCCTCATAATCTCCCAGGTATATTCTTTCCAAATATATAATATGCGTTTTTGCATGTCAGAATCATGTAAAAACACATGAATAGCACTTACGTTTGGGTATTTCTATTTACATTTTTCCATTACATTTAAGAGAGTGAATGGTGTGTGGAAGAAATCGATGGATAGCCAACGTCTGCCAAACAGGTACTGTAGGCCTATCTATTAATTCTTAAATAGGAAGAAATAGGCTCCAACACAAATCCCTACTGTTGTTTGTAAAGTCTAATTAAAATTAAGATGGTTTAAATGAATTATGTCTACTCGAATTTGTCTACTTTCAGCACTATGAGCTGTCCATTTCCGATTGATTGTGCCATTGCTGCTGCTTCAAGTTTCAGAACCAAAATGTAGATTACTAGAATCTGTCTTATTGTGAGGTCAGTAATTCTGATAAATACATCATGGGAAAGAAACATATTGTTTATACACTGCTCAAAAAAATAAAGGGAACAATTAAAACAACACAATGTAACTCCAAGTCAATCACACTTCTGTGAAATCAAACTGTCTACTTAGGAAGCAACACTGATTGACAATAAAATTCACATGCTGTTGTGCAAATGGAATAGACAATTATAGGAATAGGAAATTATAGGCAATTAGCAAGACACCCCCAATAAAGGAGTGGTTCTGCAGATGGTGACCACAGACCACCTCTCAGTTCCTATGCTTCCTGGCTGATGTTTTGGTCACTTTTAAATGCTGGCGGTGCTTTCACTCTAGTGGTAGCATGAGACGGAGTCTACAACCCACACAAGTGGCTCAGGTAGTGCAGCTCATCCAGGATGGCACATCAATGCGAGCTGTGGCAAGAAGGTTTGCCGTGTCTGTCAGTGTAGTGTCCAGAGCATGGAGGCACTACCAGGAGACAGGCCAGTACATCAGGAGACGTGGAGGAGGCCGTAGGAGGGCAATAACCCAGCAGCAGGACCGCTACCTCCGCCTTTGTGCAAGGAGGAGCAGGAGGAGCACTGCCAGAGCCCTGCAAAATTACCTCCAGCAGGCCACAAATGTGCATGTGTCTGCTCAAATGGTCAGAAACAGACTCCATGAGGGTGGTATGAGGGCCTGACGTCCACAGGTGGGGGTTGTGCTTACAGCCCAACACCGTGCAGGACGTTTGGCATTTGCCAGAGAACACCAAGATTAGCAAATTTGCCACTGGCGCCCTGTGCTCTTCACAGATGAAAGCAGGTTCACACTGAGCACGTGACAGACGTGACAGAGTCTGGAGACACATTGGAGAATGTTCTGCTGCCTGCAACATCCTCCAGCATGACCGGTTTGATGGTGGGTCAGTCATGGAGTGGGGTGGTATTTCTTTGGGGGGCCCCACAGCCCTCCATGTGCTCGCCAGAGGTAGCCTGACTGCCATTAGGTACCGAGATGAGATCCTCAGACCCCTTGTGAGACCATATGCTGGTGCGGTTGGCCCTGGGTTCTCCCTAATGCAAGACAATGCTAGACCTCATGTGGCTGGAGTGTGTCAGCAGTTCCTGCAAGAGGAAGGCATTGATGCTATGGACTGGCCCGTCCGTTCCCCAGACCTGAATCCAATTGAGCACATCTGGGACATCATGTCTCGCTCCATCCACCAACGCCACATTGCACCACAGACTGTCCAGGAGTTGGCGGATGCTTTAGTCCAGGTCTGGGAGGAGATACCTCTGTCCGCCACCTCATCAGGAGCATGCCCAGGCGCTGTAGAGAGGTCATACAGGCACGTGGAGGCCACACACACTACTGAGCCTCATTTTGACTTGTTTTAAGGACATTACATCAAAGTTGGATCAGCCTGTAGTGTGGTTTTCCACTTTAAATTTGAGTGTGACTCCAAATCCAGACCTCCATGGGTTGATAAATTTGATTTCCATTGATGATTTTTGTGTGCTTTTGTTGTCAGCACATTCAACTATGTAAAGAAAAAAGTATTTAATAAGAATATTTAATTCATTCAGATCTAGGATGTGTTATTTTAGTGTTCCCTTTATTTTTTTGAGCAGTGTAGTAGTAACAAGCTATCAAAGTTCTATAACTGATCTGCAAGATCAGAGCAGGCCGGGGCACAGGGTTGGAATATCCATTGCCGTGTGTAATGCAACTTAGTTTTACATACACCATCCCAGCAGCTGTCTTAGAAATATAACTTTGCTCTTTGCTTCTCCAAGCATGCACTTCGTAGCCTATAGCCTATAATCTATGGATCACTTGATTGAGACAACACTAAATAGCCTATAGACTCAATTGATAGTCCCACTAAGCGCAATCCAGATGGCATGGTGTAATTGCTGCAGAATGATATGGTAGCCATGCTGGTTAAGTGTGCCTTGAATTCGAAATAAATCACTGACAGTGTCACCAGCAAAGTACCCCCACACCATCACACCACCTCCTCCATGCTTCATGGTGGGAACCACATATGTAGAGATCATCCGTTCACCTACTCTGCGTCTCACAAATGCACAGCAGTTGGAACCAAAAATCTGGACTCAACAGACTAACAGACAGATTTCCACCGGTCTATTGTCCATTGCTCATGTTTCTTGGCCCAAGCAAGTCTCTTCTTCTTATTGATGTCCTTTAGTAGTGGGTTCTTTGCAGCAATTTGACAATGAAGACCTGATTCACGCAGTCTCATCTGAAGAGTTGATGGTGAGCTGTGTCTGATAATTGCACTCTGTGAAGCATTTAATGAACTTATCCTCTGCAGCAGAGGTAACTCTGGGTCTTCCTTTCCTGTGGCGATCCTCATGAGAGCCAGGTTCATCATAGCGCTTGATGGTTTTTGTGACTGGACTTGAAGAAACTCAAAGTTCTTGAAATTTTCCGGATTGACTGACTTTCATGTCTTAAAGTAATGATGGACTATCATTTCTCTTTGCTTATTTGAGCTGTTCTTGTCATAATATGGACATGGTCCTTGTCGCAACACAGCTGATTAGCTCAAATGCATTAAGAAGGAAAGATATTCCACAAATTCACTTTAACAAGGCACACCTGTTAATTTAAATGCATTCCAGGTGACTACCTCATGAAGCTGTTTGAGAGAATGCCAAGTGTGTGCAAAGCTGTCATCAAGGCAAAAGGTGACTATTTGAAGAATCTCAAATCTCAAATATATTTTGATTTGTTCAACACTTTTTTTTGGTTACTAGGGGATTCTAAAACCCTTGAATGAGTAGGTGTGTCCAGACTTTTGACTGGTACTGTATATATATATATATATATATATATATATATATATATATTGTATGAGCATGGCCTTATTTCTATTACGGCATATTGGATGACTTTCATTCATATTCCATTCCCCCAGCTCAATGTAACATCGATAGGTTTAGGCTAATGATACTCTAATTTTCCCTGTACCTATCATGAGTACGATATTGGAAAATTACTGAGGAGAAAAGGGGATGATATTTCCACACCTATTTGCTATATCTTCAATTTAAGCCTAGTGTGCCCTCAGGCCTGGAGGGAAGCAAAAGTCATTCCGCTGCTCAAGAATAGTAAAGCTCCATTTACTGGCTCAAATAGCCGACTAATCAGCCTGTTACCAAACCTTTGTAATCTTTTGGAAAAAATTGTGTTTGACCATTACGAGATGGCTAAAGGTAGACCATGTTTTCCCCATTAGGAGGACAAAGGTTGTAGACCATTGCTGAATCTTTTAACCATACCACATGGTTAAACTCTTAGACTATCGATACCGACAGAATAAGAACAAGTCTTTGATATTAATTACTAGTCTGCAGCTAGGAATTCGGTATCATTGAACGCAAAGAACAACAACCGCCGAAACATCCATTCTATAAGAATGTCACTCTGAACAAATCCCCTCTAACCACGACAGAGAGAGAGAGGGAGAGAGACGGACAATTCTACAAAATAAATGAACTTTTCACCAGCGATCAAGACAACACGCTGAGCGAAAATATATATATTGATTGCAATTGTTCCCGAATGAGTGAGCGTTCATGTGCAAAGAATTAGCATTTCAAATGTTATAATTATCACTCTGTAGTGACTTCTTAGTCGATCCCCACTTCCCCCTTTGTCTAACAAGCCGCCATGCCGGGTTTAGGGCACATTCTCCTATCATTTCCTGTAACCACATTTACCTTGTTTGTTTGTTTGTTTATGCATTTCTGTGAATTACTTAGTAATAAATAAATGATTTAAGACAATTGATGTATGGATGACTCATAGTGAAGACTGGGTTCGTGCAGATAACCAACAATTTACGACGTTTGGAATGAGACTAACGTGAGGTAAAGTAAATAATTCATTAATTCGACGACTAATTGATCAGATAAAATATCTGAAAGGTTATTTTAGGAAATTATAACTTTGTAATCTGAATATTTTTCCTTGGTGCCCTGACTTCCTAGTAGTTACGGTTACATGATTAATCAGTCTAATCGCATAATACTTAATTACAGAGAATATTTGATAAAAACTATAAGTCTTCAGTTAATGATAGTAAAGACATTACAACATTCAACAATCACAGCACTTACAGAAATGACTGCTGATAGGCTGAGAGAAATATATGATAAAAAGATTGTGGGAGCTGTTTTTTTAGACTACAGTGGGGCTTTTGACATTATCGATGATAGTCTGCTGATGGAAAAACAGATGTGTTATGGTTTACACCCCCTGTTATATTATGGATAATGAGTTACCTGTCTAACAGAACATAGAGGGTGTTCTGTAATGGAAGCCCCCCAAAATAATCCATGAATACAACATTTATG